>NW_026600348.1:0-140000 GCF_029448725.1 Salvelinus fontinalis | reverse complement strand
CTGGTTTAGCGGTCTAAGACACTGCATCTCAGTACTAGAGGAGTCACTACAGACCCTGGTTCAGCGGTCTAAGGCACTGCATCTCAGTGATCTAGGAGTCACTACAGACCCTGGTTCAGCGGTCTAAGGCACTGCATCACAGTGCTAGAGGAGTCACTACAGACCCTGGTTCA
This sequence comes from Salvelinus fontinalis, assembly GCF_029448725.1. Taxonomy (NCBI): domain Eukaryota; kingdom Metazoa; phylum Chordata; class Actinopteri; order Salmoniformes; family Salmonidae; genus Salvelinus; species Salvelinus fontinalis. The sequence continues at coordinate 139,827 of NW_026600348.1, read as the reverse complement.
GCGCTCTAAGACACTGCATCTCAGTGCTAGAGGCGTCACTACAGACCCTGGTTCAGCGGTGTAAGACACTGCATCTCAGTGAGGCGTCACTACAGACCCTGGTTCAGTGGTCTAAGACACTGCATCTGATGTTCAGATGAAGTATCTCCTCTAGTTACAACAGTAGGGGTTGTGATCAGATGAAGTCTCTCCTCTAGTTACAACATTAGGGGATGTGTTCAAATGAAGTCTCTCCTCTAGTTACAACAGTAGGGGTTGTGTTCAGATGAAGTCTCTCCTCTAGTTACAACAGTAGGGGTTGTGTTCAGATGAAGTATCTCCTCTAGTTACAACAGTAGTAGTATCTCCTCTAGTTACAACAGTAGTAGTCTCTCCTCTAGTTACAACAGTAGTAGTATCTCCTCTAGTTATAACAGTAGTAGTCTCTCCTCTAGTTACAACACTAGTAGTATCTCCTCTAGTTACAACAGTAGTAGTATCTCCTCTAGTTACAACAGTAGTAGTCTCTCCTCTAGTTACAACAGTAGTAGTATCTCCTCTAGTTACAACAGTAGTAGTATCTCCTCTAGTTACAACAGTAGTAGTATCTCCTCTAGTTACAACAGTAGTAGTATCTCCTCTAGTTACAACAGTAGGGGTTGTGTTCAGATGTAGTATCTCCTCTAGTTACAACAGTAGTAGTATCTCCTCTAGTTACAACAGTAGGGGTTGTGTTCAGATGTAGTATCTCCTCTAGTTACAACAGTAGTAGTATCTCCTCTAGTTACAACAGTAGTAGTATCTCCTCTAGTGACAACAGTAGTAGTCTCTCCTCTAGTGACAACAGTAGTAGTCTCTCCTCTAGTGACAACAGTAGTAGTATCTCCTCTAGTTACAACAGTAGTAGTATCTCCTCTAGTTACAACAGTAGTAGTATCTCCTCTAGTTACAACAGTAGTAGTCTCTCCTCTAGTTACAACAGTAGTAGTCTCTCCTCTAGTTACAACAGTAGTAGTATCTCCTCTAGTACAACAGTAGTAGTCTCTCCTCTAGTTACAACAGTAGGGGTTGTGTTCAGATGAAGTATCTCCTCTAGTTACAACAGTAGTAGTATCTCCTCTAGTTACAACAGTAGTAGTATCTCCTCTAGTTACAACAGTAGTAGTATCTCCTCTAGTTACAACAGTAGTAGTATCTCCTCTAGTTATAACAGTAGTAGTATCTCCTCTAGTTACAACAGTAGTAGGATCTCCTCTAGTTATAACAGTAGTAGTATCTCCTCTAGTTATAACAGTAGTAGTATCTCCTCTAGTTACAACAGTAGTAGTATCTCCTCTAGTTACAACAGTAGTAGTATCTCCTCTAGTTACAACAGTAGTAGTATCTCCTCTAGTGACAACAGTAGTAGTCTCTCCTCTAGTTACAACAGTAGTAGTATCTCCTCTAGTTACAACAGTAGTAGTCTCTCCTCTAGTTACAACAGTAGTAGTCTCTCCTCTAGTTACAACAGTAGTAGTATCTCCTCTAGTTACAACAGTAGTAGTATCTCCTCTAGTTACAACAGTAGTAGTCTCTCCTCTAGTTACAACAGTAGTAGTATCTCCTCTAGTTACAACAGTAGTAGTATCTCCTCTAGTTACAACAGTAGTAGTATCTCCTCTAGTTACAACAGTAGTAGTATCTCCTCTAGTTACAACAGTAGTAGTCTCTCCTCTAGTTACAACAGTAGTAGTATCTCCTCTAGTTACAACAGTAGTAGTATCTCCTCTAGTTATAACAGTAGTAGTCTCTCCTCTAGTTATAACAGTAGTAGTCTCTCCTCTAGTTACAACAGTAGTAGTATCTCCTCTAGTTACAACAGTAGTAGTAGTCTCTCCTCTAGTGACAACAGTAGGGGTTGTGTTCAGATGAAGTCTCTCCTCTAGTTACAACAGTAGTAGTATCTCCTCTAGTTACAACAGTAGTAGTAGTCTCTCCTCTAGTGACAACAGTAGTAGTATCTCCTCTAGTTACAACTGTAGTAGTATCTCCTCTAGTGACAACAGTAAGGGTTGTGTTCAGATGAAGTATCTCCTCTAGTGACAACAGTAGTAGTATCTCCTCTAGTTACAACTGTAGTAGTATCTCCTCTAGTGACAACAGTAAGGGTTGTGTTCAGATGAAGTATCTCCTCTAGTGACAACAGTAGTAGTATCTCCTCTAGTTATAACAGTAGTAGTATCTCCTCTAGTTACAACAGTAGTAGTCTCTCCTCTAGTGACAACAGTAGTAGTATCTCCTCTAGTTACAACAGTAGTAGTCTCTCCTCTAGTTACAACAGTAGTAGTATCTCCTCTAGTTACAACAGTAGTAGTCTCTCCTCTAGTTACAACAGTAGCAGTATCTCCTCTAGTTACAACAGTAGTAGTATCTCCTCTAGTTACAACAGTAGTAGTATCTCCTCTAGTTACAACAGTAGTAGTATCTCCTCTAGTTACAACAGTAGTAGTATCTCCTCTAGTTACAACAGTAGTAGTATCTCCTCTAGTTACAACAGTAGTAGTATCTCCTCTAGTTACAACAGTAGTAGTATCTCCTCTAGTTACAACAGTAGTAGTATCTCCTCTAGTTACAACAGTAGTAGTATCTCCTCTAGTTACAACAGTAGTAGTATCTCCTCTAGTTACAACAGTAGTAGTATCTCCTCTAGTTACAACAGTAGTAGTCTCTCCTCTAGTTACAACAGTAGTAGTATCTCCTCTAGTTACAACAGTAGTAGTATCTCCTCTAGTTACAACAGTAGTAGTATCTCCTCTAGTGACAACAGTAGTAGTCTCTCCTCTAGTTACAACAGTAGTAGTATCTCCTCTAGTTACAACAGTAGTAGTATCTCCTCTAGTTACAACAGTAGTAGTATCTCCTCTAGTGACAACAGTAGTAGTATCTCCTCTAGTTACAACAGTAGTAGTATCTCCTCTAGTGACAACAGTAGTAGTATCTCCTCTAGTTACAACAGTAGGGATTGTGTTCAGATGTAGTATCTCCTCTAGTTACAACAGTAGTAGTATCTCCTCTAGTTACAACAGTAGTAGTCTCTCCTCTAGTTACAACAGTAGTAGTCTCTATTCTAGTTACAACAGTAGTAGTATCTCCTCTAGTTACAACAGTAGGGGTTGTGTTCAGATGAAGTATCTCCTCTAGTTACAACAGTAGTAGTATCTCCTCTAGTTACAACAGTAGTAGTATCTCCTCTAGTTACAACAGTAGTAGTATCTCTTCTAGTTACAACAGTAGGGGTTGTGTTCAGATGAAGTATCTCCTCTAGTTACAACAGTAGTAGGATCTCCTCTAGTTACAACAGTAGGGGTTGTGTTCAGATGAAGTCTCTCCTCTAGTGACAACAGTAGGGGTTGTGTTCAGATGAAGTATCTCCTCTAGTTACAACAGTAGTAGTATCTCCTCTAGTTACAACAGTAGTAGTATCTCTTCTAGTTACAACAGTAGGGGTTGTGTTCAGATGAAGTGTCTCCTCTAGTTACAACAGTAGTAGTCTCTCCTCTAGTTACAACAGTAGTAGTATCTCCTCTATTTACAACAGTAGTAGTCTCTCCTCTAGTTACAACAGTAGTAGTCTCTCCTCTAGTTACAACAGTAGTAGTATCTCCTGTAGTTACAACAGTAGTAGTCTCTCCTCTAGTGACAACAGTAGTAGTATCTCCTCTAGTTATAACAGTAGTAGTATCTCCTCTAGTTACAACAGTAGTAGTCTCTCCTCTAGTTACAACAGTAGTAGTATCTCCTCTAGTTACAACAGTAGTAGTATCTCCTCTAGTTACAACAGTAGTAGTATCTCCTCTAGTTATAACAGTAGTAGTCTCTCCTCTATTTACAACAGTAGTAGTATCTCCTCTAGTTACAACAGTAGTAGTATCTCCTCTAGTTACAACAGTAGTAGTATCTCCTCTAGTTACAACAGTAGTAGTGTCTCTTCTAGTTACAACAGTAGGGGTTGTGTTCAGATGAAGTCTCTCCTCTAGTGACAACAGTAGGGGTTGTGTTCAGATGAAGTGTCTCCTCTAGTTACAACAGTAGTAGTATCTCCTCTAGTTACAACAGTAGTAGTATCTCCTCTAGTTACAACAGTAGTAGTATCTCCTCTAGTTACAACAGTAGTAGTCTCTCCTCTATTTACAACAGTAGTAGTCTCTCCTCTAGTGACAACAGTAGTAGTATCTCCTCTAGTTACAACAGTAGTAGTCTCTCCTCTAGTGACAACAGTAGTAGTATCTCCTCTAGTTACAACAGTAGTAGTATCTCCTCTAGTTACAACAGTAGTAGTCTCTCCTCTAGTGACAACAGTAGTAGTCTCTCCTCTAGTTACAACAGTAGTAGTCTCTCCTCTAGTGACAACAGTAGTAGTATCTCCTCTAGTTACAACAGTAGTAGTCTCTCCTCTAGTGACAACAGTAGTAGTATCTCCTCTAGTTACAACAGTAGTAGTCTCTCCTCTAGTGACAACAGTAGTAGTCTCTCCTCTAGTTACAACAGTAGTAGTATCTCCTCTAGTTACAACAGTAGTAGTATCTCCTCTAGTTACAACAGTAGTAGTATCTCCTCTAGTTACAACAGTAGTAGTATCTCCTCTATTTACAACAGTAGTAGTCTCTCCTCTAGTTACAACAGTAGTAGTATCTCCTCTAGTTACAACAGTAGTAGTATCTCCTCTAGTTACAACAGTAGTAGTATCTCCTCTAGTTACAACAGTAGTAGTATCTCCTCTAGTTACAACAGTAGTAGTATCTCCTCTAGTTACAACAGTAGTAGTATCTCCTCTAGTGACAGCGGCAGTAGGGGTTGTGTTCAGATGAAGTCTCTCCTCTAGTTGCAACAGTAGTAATCTCTCCTCTATTTACAACAGTAGTAGTATCTCCTCTAGTTACAACAGTAGTAGTATCTCCTCTATTTACAACAGTAGTAGTCTCTCCTCTAGTTACAACAGTAGTAGTATCTCCTCTAGTTACAACAGTAGTAGTCTCTCCTCTAGTGACAACAGTAGTAGTATCTCCTCTAGTTACAACAGTAGTAGTATCTCCTCTAGTTACAACAGTAGTAGTATCTCCTCTAGTTACAACAGTAGTAGTATCTCCTCTAGTTACAACAGTAGTAGTATCTCCTCTAGTGACAGCGGCAGTAGGGATTGTGTTTGAACATCCTTCAGTGAAGCCTAATTTGGATCCATCCCAGTCATCCAAACGTGTTGTTTCCAAACACAACTTCCTCTCTTCCTCTTCCTCTTCATCAAATCCTCCCTCCCACTCCTCTCCTCTGGTCAGAATGTCCCAATCAGACTCTCTATACATGCTGCTGAGATACTCAGAAACACCGCTGACAATTCCTCTTCCCACGTACCTTTTAATCATATAGATAACATGCCAAAAATGTCTGTGGATAATATGAGGGTGGGTTTGTAAAAGACCATGAGAGAGGAGAGCATACCAACATCTATTTACATTGAAGGGGCTTTTTGGAGGAGCAAACGACAGAGCCAGATGTGGTCTGGAGCCATACTAGCCACTGTGCTCTGCCCTGGGGTATCACTATGTCCTCGTTTCACAGAGCCTCCTCCTCAGGGACCAACCAGATCAGCTTAGTGAGTCACAGCATCAGAGAACAGCGATGGAAGAAGCAGGACAGCTGGAGATCCACTGGCAAAGCAAACATCAAGGCCTCATCAACTCAGACAGGAGAAACCAACAGAGGGAATACTTGTTTTACTGAGTACTGGAAACATACATCTGATAGGTGTTATACTGAGTACTGGAAACACACATCTGATAGGTGTTATACTGAGTACTGGAAACACACATCTGATAGGTGTTATACTGAGTACTGGAAACACACATCTGATAGGTGTTATACTGAGTACTGGAAACACACATCTGATAGGTGTTATACTGAGTACTGGAAACACACATCTGATAGGTGTTATACTGAGTACTGGAAACACACACACATCTGATAGGTGTTATACTGAGTACTGGAAACACACATCTGATAGGTGTTATACTGAGTACTGGAAACACACATCTGATAGGCGTTATACTGAGTACTGGAAACACACACACATCTGATAGGTGTTATACTGAGTACTGGAAACACACATCTGATAGGTGTTATACTGAGTACTGGAGACATACATCGGATAGGTGTTATACTGAGTACTGGAGACACACACACATCTGATAGGTGTTACACTGAGTACTGGAAACACACATCTGATAGGTGTTATACTGAGTACTGGAAACACACATCTGATAGGTGTTATACTGAGTACTGGAAACACACATCTGATAGGTGTTATACTGAGTACTGGAAACACACATCTGATAGGTGTTATACTGAGTACTGGAAACACACATCTGATAGGTGTTATACTGAGTACTGGAAACACACATCTGATAGGTGTTATACTGAGTACTGGAAACATACATCTGATAGGTGTTATACTGAGTACTGGAGACACACATCTGATAGGTGTTATACTGAGTACTGGAAACACACATCTGATAGGTGTTATACTGAGTACTGGAAACACACACACATCTGATAGGTGTTATACTGAGTACTGGAGACATACACACATCTGATAGGTGTTATACTGAGTACTGGAAACACACATCTGATAGGTGTTATACTGAGTACTGGAAACACACACACATCTGATAGGTGTTATACTGAGTACTGGAAACACACATCTGATAGGTGTTATACTGAGTACTGGAGACATACATCGGATAGGTGTTATACTGAGTACTGGAGACACACACACATCTGATAGGTGTTACACTGAGTACTGGAAACACACATCTGATAGGTGTTTTACTGAGTACTGGAAACACACATCTGATAGGTGTTATACTGAGTACTGGAAACACACACACATCTGATAGGTGTTATACTGAGTACTGGAAACACACACACATCTGATAGGTGTTATACTGAGTACTGGAAACACACATCTGATAGGTGTTATACTGAGTACTGGAAACACACATCTGATAGGTGTTATACTGAGTACTGGAAACACACATCTGATAGGTGTTTTACTGAGTACTGGAAACACACACACATCTGATAGGTGTTATACTGAGTACTGGAGACATACATCTGATAGGTGTTATACTGAGTACTGGAAACATACATCTGATAGGTGTTATACTGAGTACTGGAAACACACATCTGATAGGGCCACACCAACAGACAGTAATACTGCATCACAGACATGGCCCCGCCAACAGACCTGCCACTGCCTCCTCCCAGCCTCCTGCCACAGCCTCCTGCCACAGCCTCCTCCCTCCTGTCACAGCCTCCTCCCAAACTCCTCCCTCCTGCCACAGCCTCCTCCCTCCTGTCACAGCCTCCTCCCAAACTCCTCCCTCCTGTCACAGCCTCCTCCCAAACTCCTCCCTCCTGCCACAGCCTCCTGCCACAGCCTCCTCCCAACCTCCTCCCTACTGCCACAGCCTCCTCCCAACCTCCTCCCTACTGCCACAGCCTCCTCCCAACCTCCTCCCTACTGCCACAGCCTCCTCCCAACCTCGTCCCTCCTGCCACAGCCTCCTGCCACAGCCTCCTCCCAACCTCCTCCCTCCTGTCACAGCCTCCTCCCAACCTCCTCCCTCCTGCCACAGCCTCCTGCCACAGCCTCCTCCCAACCTCCTCCCTACTGCCACAGCCTCCTCCCAAACTCCTCCCTCCTGCCACAGCCTCCTGCCACAGCCTCCTCCCAACCTCCTCCCTCCTGCCACAGCCTCCTCCCAAACTCCTCCCTCCTGCCACAGCCTCCTGCCACAGCCTCCTCCCAACCTCCTCCCTCCTGCCACAGCCTCCTCCCAACCTCCTCCCTCCTGCCACAGCCTCCTGCCACAGCCTCCTCCCAACCTCCTCCCTCCTGCCACAGCCTCCTGCCACAGCCTCCTCCCAACCTCCTCCCTTCTGCCACAGCCTCCTGCCACAGCATCCTGCCACAGCCTCCTCCCAAACTCCTCCCTACTGCCACAGCCTCCTCCCTCCTGCCACAGCCTCCTCCCAACCTCCTCCCAGCTTCCTCCCAGACTCCTCCCTTCTCCCAGCCTCCTCCCAGCTTCCTCCAGCCTCCCCCTGCCTTCTCCCAGCCTCCTCCCAGCCTCCTCCCATCCACCTCATAGCCTCCTCCAAGCCACCTGCCTCAACCTCCTCCCAGCTTCCTCCCAGCCTCCTCACAGCCTCCTCACAGCCTCCTCTCAGCCTCCTCCCAGACTTCTCCCAGCCTCTTCCCTCCTCCCAGCTTCCTCCCAGCCTCCTCCCAGCTCTCTGTAGACGTACTGTATTGAAGTGATAAGTAAATAGTTAGCTGTCCCAGTGAAGTGGAGACAAGTTGTAGTTAGCGCTGCTACAGGACTTTTAGTTAGCATAGCGCTGCTAAAGGACGTTTTAGTATGCTCTGCTAAAGGACGTTTTAGTATGCTGTGCTAAATGACGTTTTTGTTAGCATAGCGCTGCTAAAGGACGTTTTAGTTAGCATAGCGCTGCTAAAGGATGTTTTAGTATCCTCTGCTAAATGACGTTTTAGTTAGCGCTGCTAAAGGACGTTTTAGTTAGCATAGCGCTGCTAAAGGACGTTTTAGTATGCTCTGCTAAATGACGTTTTTGTTAGCGCTGCTAAAGGACGTTTTAGTTAGCATAGCGCTGCTAAAGGACGTTTCAGTATGCTCTGCTAAATGACGTTTTGTTAGCGCTGCTAAAGGACGTTTAGTTAGCATAGCGCTGCTAAAGGACGTTTTAGTATGCTCTGCTAAAGGACATTTTTGTTAGCGCTGCTAAAGGAAGTTTTAGTTAGCGCTGCTAAAGGATGTTTTAGTATGCTCTGCTAAATGACGTTTTTGTTAGCGCTGCTAAAGGACGTTTTAGTTAGCATAGCGCTGCTAAAGGATGTTTTAGTTTGCTCTGCTAAAGGACATTGTAGTTAGTGCTGCCTAAGGTGTTGGGACTTTGGGTATAAGAGTATGAAGGAAACCAAAAGTTCCCTTGACATGAAGTGCAGACAATCATCTCCAGTTACACAGATGGAATCAGTGACACATCAGAGTAGTTTAGTTGGGACAGACGTAAATCTAAACCTGCCTTCCTATCGAGCGCTACCCTAACCCTGTCCTAACCCTGTCATACCCTACCCTAACTCTGTCCTAACCCTGTCCAACCCTGTCCTAACCCTGTCCTAACCCTGTCCAACCCTACCCTAACCCTGTCCTAACCCTGTCCAACCCTGTCCTAACCCTGTCAATCCCTACCCTAACCCTGTCCTAACCCTGTCCAACCCTACCCTAACCCTGTCCTAACCCTGTCCAACCCTGTCCTAACCCTGTCCATCCCTACCCTAACCCTAACCCTGTCCTAACCCTGTCCTAAACCTGTCCTAACCCTGTCCTAACCCTGTCCTAACCCTGTCCTAAACGTGTCCTAAACCTGTCCTAACCCTGTCCCTACCATGTCCTAAACCTGTCCTAAATCTGTCCTAACCCTGTCCATCCCTACACTTACCCTGTCCAAACCCTGTCCTAACCCTGTCCAACCCTGTCCTAACCCTGCTAAAGGACGTCCTAACCCTGCCCTAACCCTGTCAACCCTGTCCAACCCTGTCCTAACCCTGTCCAACCCTACCCTAACCCTGTCCTAACCCTGTCCTAACCCTGTCCTAACCCTGTCCTAACCCTATCCTAACCCTGTCCTAACCCTGTCCTAACCCTGTCAATCCCTACCCTAACCCTGTCCTAACCCTGTCCTAACCCTGTCCAACCCTGTCCTAACCCTGTCCAACCCTGTTCTAACCCTGTCCTAACCCTGTCCTAGGCCTCTTAGGTAGGTCTTCTATTGAGGTCCTAGGACTTCTTTAACACATTGAGGTGCTTGCAGTCCAACCCTGCCAGGTCCTAGGACTTCTTTAACACATTGAGGGGCTTGCAGCCCAACCCTGCCAGGTCCTAGGACTTCTTTAACACATTGAGGTGCTTGCAGCCCAAACCTGCCAGGTTCTAGGTCTTCTTTAACACATTGAGGGGCTTGCAGCCCAACCCTGCCAGGTCCTAGGACTTCTTTAACACATTGAGGTGCTTCTTGCAGCCCAACCCTGCCAGGTCCTAGGACTTCTTTAACACATTGAGGGGCTTGCAGCCCAACCCTGCCAGGTCCTAGGACTTCTTTAACACATTGAGGTGCTTGCAGCCCAACCCTGCCAGGTCCTAGGTCTTCTTTAACACATTGAGGGGCTTGCAGCCCAACCCTGCCAGGTCCTAGGACTTCTTTAACACATTGAGGTGCTTCTTGCAGCCCAACGCTGCCAGGTCCTAGGACTTCTTTAACACATTGAGGGGCTTGCAGTCCAACCCTGCCAGGTCCTAGGACTTCTCTAACACATTGAGGTGCTTGCAGCCCAACCCTGCCAGGTCCTAGGACTTCTTTAACACATTGAGGTGCTTGCAGTCCAACCCTGCCAGGTCCTAGGACTTCTTTAACACATTGAGGTGCTTGCAGTCCAACCCTGCCAGGTCCTCAGCCAGGTTTGGAGGAGTGGACAGAACACAAGCCCCTATCTGGCATCACGACTGTTTTCACAGCTGACTGTTCCCGGACAGACGATCAGCTTTCAGCCATGCTCAGATTCCTTTTCTCACACACCAGAACAGCAACATCCATCATGAGGTGACATCTGTGGAGAGTTGTTCCATATCTTAATGGTTGTGAAGCGTATGGTGGCCTGAAGTGAGGATTAGGAGCTAACATGCTACAGTCCTACTAGGGGGAACGGCTGTACATACAATTGTTGATTTGGTAATTCAATCTAATATGGTGTGTAGTTCCCTGGAGGCTGGGCCTTACTCCACAGCACTGAGACAGTCACAGCCTGATATGTCTCTATGTTGAGGCCAAGAGGTCAAATCAAATCGTACAGGTGCAATGTAACATCATTATCCTGAAGTTAACAACAAGAAATGGAAGAAATCCGAGTCATTTTTTATAGCCAAAGTAACATCACATCATAGGAACATGTGTCCATGTCCTGAAATGGTGTTGTAAGTCTTCCTAGCAGGGTACCAGGCAGGATCAGATGTCCGTTCTCTCACAACACACACAGAGTAGTATTGTAAGTCTTCCTAGCATGGTACGAGGCAGGATCAGATGTCCGTTCTCTCACAACACACACAGAGTAGTGCACAGGAGTCACATCGATACTTCAACCAGGAGTCACCGTCCGAAACCAGGACGTCACGGTCCGATACTTCAACCAGGACGTCACGGTCCGAAACCAGGACGTCACGGTCCGATACTTCAACCAGGACGTCACGGTCCGAAACCAGGACGTCACGGTCCGATACTTCAACCAGGACGTCACAGTCCGATACTTCAACCAGGACGTCGCGGTCCGATACTTCAACCAGGACGTCACGGTCCGATACTTCAACCAGGAAGTCACGGTCCGATACTTCAACCAGGACGTCACGGTCCGATACTTCAACCAGGACGTCACGGTCCGATACTTCAACCAGGACGCCACGGTCCGAAACTTCAACCAGAACGTCACGGTCCGATACTTCAACCAGGACGTCACGGTCCGATACTTCAACCAGGACGTCACGGTCCGATACTTCAACCAGGACGTCACGGTCCGATACTTCAACCAGGAAGTCACGGTCCGATACTTCAACCAGGACGTCACGGTCCGATACTTCAACCAGGACGTCACGGTCCGATACTTCAACCAGGACGTCACGGTCCGATACTTCAACCAGGACGTCACGGTCCGATACTTCAACCAGGACGTCACGGTCCGAAACCAGGACGTCACGGTCCGATACTTCAACCAGGACGTCACGGTCCGATACTTCAACCAGGACGTCACGGTCCGATACTTCAACCAGGACGTCACGGTCCGATACTTCAACCAGGACGTCACGGTCCGATACTTCAACCAGGACGTCACGGTCCGATACTTCAACCAGGACGTCACATCGATACTTCAACCAGGACATCACATCGATACTTCAACCAGGACGTCACGGTCCGATACTTCAACCAGGACGTCACGGTCCGATACTTCAACCAGGACGTCACGGTCCGGTACTTCAACCAGGACGTCACGGTCCGGTACTTCAACCAGGACGTCACGGTCCGATACTTCAACCAGGACGTCACAGTCCGATACTTCGACCAGGACGTCACGGTCCGATACTTCAACCAGAACGTCACGGTCCGGTACTTCAACCAGGACGTCACGGTTCGATACTTCAACCAGGACGTCACGGTCCGATACTTCAACCAGGACGTCACGGTCCGATACTTCAACCAGGACGTCACGGTCCGATACTTCAACCAGGACGTCACGGTCCGATACTTCAACCAGGACGTCACGGTCCGATACTTCAACCAGGACGTCACGGTCCGATACTTCAACCAGGACGTCACGGTCCGATACTTCAACCAGGACGTCACGGTCCGATACTTCAACCAGGACGTCACATCGATACTTCAACCAGGACGTCACGGTCCGAAACTTCAACCAGGACGTCGCGATCCGATACTTCAACCAGGACGTCACGGTCCGATACTTCAACCAGGACGTCACATCGATACTTCAACCAGGAGTCACGGTCCGAAACCAGGACGTCACGGTCCGATACTTCAGCCAGGAGTCACGGTCCGATACTTCAACCAGGACGTCACGGTCCGATACTTCAACCAGGACGTCACGGTCCGATACTTCAACCAGGACGTCATGGTCCGATACTTCAACCAGGACGTCACGGTCCGATACTTCAACCAGGACGTCACGGTCCGAAACCAGGACGTCACGGTCCGATACTTCAACCAGGACGTCACGGTCCGAAACCAGGACGTCGCGGTCCGATACTTCAACCAGGACGTCACGGTCCGATACTTCAACCAGGACGTCACGGTCCGATACTTCAACCAGGACGTCACGGTCCGATACTTCAACCAGGACGTCACGGTCCGATACTTCAACCAGGACGTCACTGTCCGATACTTCAACCAGGACGTCACGGTCCGATACTTCAACCAGGACGTCACGGTCCGATACTTCAACCAGGACGTCACGGTCCGAAACCAGGACGTCGCGGTCCGATACTTCAACCAGGACGTCACGGTCCGATACTTCAACCAGGACGTCACGGTCCGATACTTCAACCAGGACGTCACGGTCCGATACTTCAACCAGGACGTCACGGTCCGAAACCAGGACGTCGCGGTCCGATACTTCAACCAGGACGTCACGGTCCGATACTTCAACCAGGACGTCACGGTCCGATACTTCAACCAGGACGTCACGGTCCGATACTTCAACCAGGACGTCACGGTCCGATACTTCAACCAGGACGTCACTGTCCGATACTTCAACCAGGACGTCGCGGTCCGATACTTCAACCAGGACGTCGCAGTCCGATACTTCAACCAGGACGTCACGGTCTGAAACCAGGACGTCACAGTCCGATACTTCAACCAGGACGTCACGGTCCGAAACCAGGACGTCACGGTCCGATACTTCAACCAGGACGTCACGGTCCGATACTTCAACCAGGACGTCACGGTCCGATACTTCAACCAGGACGTCACGGTCCGATACTTCAACCAGGACGTCACGGTCCGATACTTCAACCAGGACGTCGCGGTCCGATACTTCAACCAGGACGTCGCGGTCCGATACTTCAACCAGGACGTCGCGGTCCGATACTTCAACCAGGACGTCACATCAATACTTCATCCAGGACGTCACATCGATACTTCAACCAGGACGTCACGGTCCGATACTTCAACCAGGACGTCACGGTCCGGTACTTCAACCAGGACGTCACGGTCCGAAACCAGGACGTCACGGTCCGATACTTCAACCAGGACGTCACGGTCCGAAACCAGGACGTCACGGTCCGATACTTCAACCAGGACGTCACGGTCCGAAACCAGGACGTCACGGTCCGATACTTCAACCAGGACGTCACGGTCCGATACTTCAACCAGGACGTCACGGTCCGATACTTCAACCAGGACGTCACGGTCCGATACTTCAACCAGGACGTCACGGTCCGATACTTCAACCAGGACGTCACGGTCCGATACTTCAACCAGGACGTCACTGTCCGATACTTCAACCAGGACGTCGCGGTCCGATACTTCAACCAGGACGTCGCAGTCCGATACTTCAACCAGGACGTCACGGTCTGAAACCAGGACGTCACAGTCCGATACTTCAACCAGGACGTCACGGTCCGAAACCAGGACGTCACGGTCCGATACTTCAACCAGGACGTCACGGTCCGATACTTCAACCAGGACGTCACGGTCCGTTACTTCAACCAGGACGTCACGGTCCGATACTTCAACCAGGACGTCACTGTCCGATACTTCAACCAGGACGTCACGGTCCGATACTTCAACCAGGACGTCACGGTCCGATACTTCAACCAGGACGTCACGGTCCGATACTTCAACCAGGACGTCACTGTCCGATACTTCAACCAGGACGTCACGGTCCGATACTTCAACCAGGACGTCATGGTCCGATACTTCAACCAGGACGTCACTGTCCGATACTTCAACCAGGACGTCACGGTCCGATACTTCAACCAGGACGTCACGGTCCGATACTTCAACCAGGACGTCACGGTCCGATACTTCAACCAGGACGTCACGGTCCGATACTTCAACCAGGACGTCACTGTCCGATACTTCAACCAGGACGTCGCGGTCCGATACTTCAACCAGGACGTCGCAGTCCGATACTTCAACCAGGACGTCACGGTCTGAAACCAGGACGTCACAGTCCGATACTTCAACCAGGACGTCACGGTCCGAAACCAGGACGTCACGGTCCGATACTTCAACCAGGACGTCACGGTCCGATACTTCAACCAGGACGTCACGGTCCGATACTTCAACCAGGACGTCACGGTCCGATACTTCAACCAGGACGTCACGGTCCGATACTTCAACCAGGACGTCACGGTCCGATACTTCAACCAGGACGTCGCGGTCCGATACTTCAACCAGGACGTCGCGGTCCGATACTTCAACCAGGACGTCGCGGTCCGATACTTCAACCAGGACGTCACATCAATACTTCATCCAGGACGTCACATCGATACTTCAACCAGGACGTCACGGTCCGATACTTCAACCAGGACGTCACGGTCCGGTACTTCAACCAGGACGTCACGGTCCGAAACCAGGACGTCACGGTCCGATACTTCAACCAGGACGTCACGGTCCGAAACCAGGACGTCACGGTCCGATACTTCAACCAGGACGTCACGGTCCGAAACCAGGACGTCACGGTCCGATACTTCAACCAGGACGTCACGGTCCGATACTTCAACCAGGACGTCACGGTCCGATACTTCAGCCAGGACGTCACGGTCCGATACTTCAACCAGGACGTCACGGTCCGATACTTCAACCAGGACGTCACGGTCCAAAACCAGGACGTCACGGTCCGATACTTCAACCAGGACGTCACGGTCCGATACTTCAACCAGGACGTCGCGGTCCAAAACCAGGACGTCACGGTCCGATACTTCAACCAGGACGTCACGGTCCGATACTTCAACCAGGACGTCACATCGATACTTCAACCAGGACGTCACGGTCCGAAACTTCAACCAGGACGTCGCGATCCGATACTTCAACCAGGACGTCACGGTCCGATACTTCAACCAGGACGTCACATCGATACTTCAACCAGGAGTCACGGTCCGAAACCAGGACGTCACGGTCCGATACTTCAGCCAGGAGTCACGGTCCGATACTTCAACCAGGACGTCACGGTCCGATACTTCAACCAGGACGTCACGGTCCGATACTTCAACCAGGACGTCATGGTCCGATACTTCAACCAGGACGTCACGGTCCGATACTTCAACCAGGACGTCACGGTCCGAAACCAGGACGTCACGGTCCGATACTTCAACCAGGACGTCACGGTCCGAAACCAGGACGTCGCGGTCCGATACTTCAACCAGGACGTCACGGTCCGATACTTCAACCAGGACGTCACGGTCCGATACTTCAACCAGGACGTCATTGTCCGATACTTCAACCAGGACGTCACGGTCCGATACTTCAACCAGGACGTCACTGTCCGATACTTCAACCAGGACGTCACGGTCCGATACTTCAACCAGGACGTCACGGTCCGATACTTCAACCAGGACGTCACGGTCCGAAACCAGGACGTCGCGGTCCGATACTTCAACCAGGACGTCACGGTCCGATACTTCAACCAGGACGTCACGGTCCGATACTTCAACCAGGACGTCACGGTCCGATACTTCAACCAGGACGTCACGGTCCGAAACCAGGACGTCGCGGTCCGATACTTCAACCAGGACGTCACGGTCCGATACTTCAACCAGGACGTCACGGTCCGATACTTCAACCAGGACGTCACGGTCCGATACTTCAACCAGGACGTCACGGTCCGATACTTCAACCAGGACGTCACTGTCCGATACTTCAACCAGGACGTCGCGGTCCGATACTTCAACCAGGACGTCGCAGTCCGATACTTCAACCAGGACGTCACGGTCTGAAACCAGGACGTCACAGTCCGATACTTCAACCAGGACGTCACGGTCCGAAACCAGGACGTCACGGTCCGATACTTCAACCAGGACGTCACGGTCCGATACTTCAACCAGGACGTCACGGTCCGATACTTCAACCAGGACGTCACGGTCCGATACTTCAACCAGGACGTCACGGTCCGATACTTCAACCAGGACGTCACGGTCCGATACTTCAACCAGGACGTCGCGGTCCGATACTTCAACCAGGACGTCGCGGTCCGATACTTCAACCAGGACGTCGCGGTCCGATACTTCAACCAGGACGTCACATCAATACTTCATCCAGGACGTCACATCGATACTTCAACCAGGACGTCACGGTCCGATACTTCAACCAGGACGTCACGGTCCGGTACTTCAACCAGGACGTCACGGTCCGAAACCAGGACGTCACGGTCCGATACTTCAACCAGGACGTCACGGTCCGAAACCAGGACGTCACGGTCCGATACTTCAACCAGGACGTCACGGTCCGAAACCAGGACGTCACGGTCCGATACTTCAACCAGGACGTCACGGTCCGATACTTCAACCAGGACGTCACGGTCCGATACTTCAACCAGGACGTCACGGTCCGATACTTCAACCAGGACGTCACGGTCCGATACTTCAACCAGGACGTCACGGTCCGATACTTCAACCAGGACGTCACTGTCCGATACTTCAACCAGGACGTCGCGGTCCGATACTTCAACCAGGACGTCGCAGTCCGATACTTCAACCAGGACGTCACGGTCTGAAACCAGGACGTCACAGTCCGATACTTCAACCAGGACGTCACGGTCCGAAACCAGGACGTCACGGTCCGATACTTCAACCAGGACGTCACGGTCCGATACTTCAACCAGGACGTCACGGTCCGATACTTCAACCAGGACGTCACGGTCCGATACTTCAACCAGGACGTCACGGTCCGATACTTCAACCAGGACGTCACGGTCCGATACTTCAACCAGGACGTCGCGGTCCGATACTTCAACCAGGACGTCGCGGTCCGATACTTCAACCAGGACGTCGCGGTCCGATACTTCAACCAGGACGTCACATCAATACTTCATCCAGGACGTCACATCGATACTTCAACCAGGACGTCACGGTCCGATACTTCAACCAGGACGTCACGGTCCGGTACTTCAACCAGGACGTCACGGTCCGAAACCAGGACGTCACGGTCCGATACTTCAACCAGGACGTCACGGTCCGAAACCAGGACGTCACGGTCCGATACTTCAACCAGGACGTCACGGTCCGAAACCAGGACGTCACGGTCCGATACTTCAACCAGGACGTCACGGTCCGATACTTCAACCAGGACGTCACGGTCCGATACTTCAGCCAGGACGTCACGGTCCGATACTTCAACCAGGACGTCACGGTCCGATACTTCAACCAGGACGTCACGGTCCAAAACCAGGACGTCACGGTCCGATACTTCAACCAGGACGTCACGGTCCGATACTTCAACCAGGACGTCGCGGTCCAAAACCAGGACGTCACGGTCCGATACTTCAACCAGGACGTCACGGTCCGATACTTCAGCCAGGACGTCACGGTCCGATACTTCAACCAGGACGTCACGGTCCGGTACTTCAACCAGGACGTCGCGGTCCAAAACCAGGACGTCACGGTCCTATACTTCAACCAGGACGTCGCGGTCCGATACTTCAACCAGGACGTCGCGGTCCGGGTTTGGCCGTGCTGAATGAAACCCTCTGAACCTTACCTGACCTCCCTCAGGTTGTTTTGAAACGGGGTCAACGTGTCTACTAATAGCTGGGTGATTTGTGCTGACAGTGATCCATGAGGGCTGGATGACGATGTGCTTAAAGATCCTTCATACAGTTATCATAAAGAAAACAGAGCTGATGTCACTCTCCAAGAGAAACCATATGGAGGATCCACAGCAATGCAACTTTAGTTTAGACCCATTCCCAGCTCCTCTCAGACACAACTCCTCTCAGACACAGACCCAGCTCCTCTCAGACCCAGTTCCTCTCAGCCCCAGCCCCAGCCCCAGCTCCTCTCAGACCCAGCTCCTCTCAGCCCCAGTTCCTCTCAGCCCCAGCCCCAGCCCCAGCTCCTCTCAGACCCAGCTCCTCTCAGACTCAGCTCCTCCCAGAACCAGCTCCTCTAATCCCCAGCTCCTCTCAGATCCAGCCCTTCTCCTCTCACAGAGAACCAGCCCGTCATAGAGACCCAAAACATACTACGCCTCTCAGACCCAGAACAGCAAGACATCCCCATGCAGATCCTCTCTCAGAGCCAGGATAGAAACTTTCGACCCAGGGTGGTTTAAAGGGTTTAAGATGCATCCAGGTAGTAGAGACAGTTGTACACAGTAAAATACATCATATAATCTCTCTACCCTGCACTCTATATCAACAGCATTCACATGAATTATGAGGTGCATCAGTCTGAAACCAGGTGAATGTCCACTCTAAGAGACTGACAGTAAGCTGACAGAACCGATGTAAACCTCGGTATCAGGTCCATTATAACTGATTATATATATATATATATATATATGATATTTAGTATGACCCTGTTGGGTAACAGTTATAACTGCCAAGATACAGGACTGAGGCGAACACAACTCTAATCCTCATGTCTCAAACAGCGGAGAGAAACGCATTTATGAGAAGTTATTCCAGACTGATACACTATTAACTGGGGAATGCTCATTTCACGACATACTGACGCTGTAGCTGGAAAACAATACAATAATATTCAAATGTTTTATTGTCACATACAACAGATAGATGCAGGGAAATGTGTTGTTTTAGAGAGCCCTGAATCAGGGTCAACCATAGTGGAACAGAGACCTGGATCAGGGTCAACCATAGTGGAACAGAGACCTGGATCAGGGTCAACCATAGTAGAACAGAGTCCTGGATCAGGGTCAACCATAGTGGAACAGAGACCTGGATCAGGGTCAACCATAGTAGAACAGAGACCTGGATCAGGGTCAACCATAGTGGAACAGAGACCTGGATCAGGGTCAACCATAGTAGAACAGAGACCTGGATCAGGGTCAACCATAGTAGAACAGAGAACTGGAGCAAATTAGATATAGGTGCCTTGCTCAAGGACACATCAGCCAATTTTTCATCTTGTCGGCCTTTCGGTTACTGGCTCTAGCCGTTGTCATTTGATTTGTTTTGATTGTTGTTTTGTTTTATATTGTATTGATTGTTGTTTTGTTGTTTTGTTTCATATTGTATTGATTGTTGTGTTGTTGTTTTGTTTCATATTGTATTGATTGTTGTGTTGTTGTTTTGTTTGATATTGTATTGATTGTTGTTTTGTTTGATATTGTATTGATTGTTGTTTTGTTGTTTTGTTTGATATTGTATTGATTGTTGTTTTGTTTGATATTGTATTGATTGTTGTTTTGTTTCATATTGTATTGATTGTTGTTTTGTTTGATATTGTATTGATTGTTGTTTTGTTTCATATTGTATTGATTGTTGTGTTGTTGTTTTGTTTGATATTGTATTGATTGTTGTGTTGTTGTTTTGTTTGATATTGTATTGATTGTTGTTTTGTTTGATATTGTATTGATTGTTGTTTTGTTTCATATTGTATTGATTGTTGTGTTGTTGTTTTGTTTGATATTGTATTGATTGTTGTTTTGTTTCATATTGTATTGATTGTTGTTTTGTTTCATATTGTATTGATTGTTGTTTTGCTGTGATCAGGGCAGCCTTGTGATCTCTGGTCTCTGGTCTCTGTGGGTTTCCCCTGAATAAATACAGAATAAAAAAACACTCTACACAGTACAGTATTACCTGTAGTGATTACATACAGTACAGTATTATCTGCAGTGGTTATATATACAGTACAGTATTATCTGTAGTGATTACATACAGTACAGTATTACCTGTAGTGATTATATACAGTACAGTATTATCTGTAGTGATTATATATACAGTACAGTATTACCTGTAGTGGTTATATATACAGTACAGTATTATCTGTAGTGATTATATATACAGTACAGTATTACCTGCAGTGGTTATATATACAGTACAGTATTATCTGTAGTGATTATATATACAGTACAGTATTACCTGCAGTGATTATATACAGTACAGTATTATCTGTAGTGATTATATATACAGTACAGTATTACCTGTAGTGGTTATATATACAGTACAGTATTATCTGTAGTGATTATATATACAGTACAGTATTACCTGCAGTGGTTATATATACAGTACAGTATTATCTGTAGTGATTATATACAGTACAGTATTATATGTAGTGATTATATACAGTACAGTATTATCTGTAGTGGTTATATATACAGTACAGTATTATGTGTAGTGATTATATATACAGTACAGTATTATGTGTAGTGGTTATATACAGTACAGTATTATATGTAGTGATTATAAATACAGTACAGTATTATGTGTAGTGGTTATATATACAGTACAGTATTATGTGTAGTGGTTATATATACAGTACAGTATTACCTGTAGTGGTTATATACAGTTAAGTATTATCTGTAGTGGTTATATACAGTACAGTGTTATATGTAGTGGTTATATATACAGTACAGTATTACCTGTAGTGATTATATACAGTACAGTATTACCTGTAGTGATTATATATACAGTACAGTATTACCTGTAGTGGTTATATACAGTACAGTATTACCTGTAGTGATTATATATACAGTACAGTATTATCTGTAGTGGTTATATATACAGTACAGTATTATCTGTAGTGGTTATATACAGTACAGTATTACCTGTTGTGATTATATATACAGTACAGTATTACCTGTAGTGATTATATATACAGTACACTATTACCTGTAGTGGTTATATATACAGTACAGTATTATGTGTAGTGATTATATATACAGTACAGTATTATGTGTAGTGATTATATATACAGTACAGTATTACCTGTAGTGATTATATACAGTACAGTATTATCTGCAGTGATTATATACAGTACAGTATTACCTGTAGTGATTATATACAGTACAGTATTATCTGTAGTGGTTATATACAGTACAGTATTATCTGTAGTAGTTATATACAGTACAGTATTATCTGTAGTGGTTATATATACAGTACAGTATTATCTGTAGTGGTTATATATACAGTACATTATTATCTGTAGTGATTATATACAGTACAGTATTATCTGTAGTGGTTATATATACAGTACAGTATTATCTGTAGTGGTTATA
The DNA here is from genome assembly GCF_029448725.1 of Salvelinus fontinalis. Lineage (NCBI taxonomy): Eukaryota > Metazoa > Chordata > Actinopteri > Salmoniformes > Salmonidae > Salvelinus > Salvelinus fontinalis. The sequence goes on along the minus strand of NW_026600348.1, from coordinate 117,993 downwards.
TACAGTACAGTATTATCTGTAGTGATTATATACAGTACAGTATTATCTGTAGTGGTTATATATACAGTACAGTATTATCTGAAGTGATTATATACAGTACAGTATTATCTGTAGTGATTATATATACAGTACAGTATTATGTGTAGTGATTATATATACAGTACAGTATTACCTGTTGTGGTTATATATACAGTACAGTATTATATGTAGTGATTATATATACAGTACAGTATTATCTGTAGTGGTTATATATACAGTACAGTATTATCTGTAGTGATTATATACAGTACAGTATTACCTGTAGTGGTTATATATACATTACAGTATTATCTGTAGTGATTATATACAGTACAGTATTATCTGTAGTGATTATATATACAGTACAGTATTATATGTAGTGATTATATATACAGTACAGTATTATGTGTAGTGGTTATATATACATTACAGTATTATATGTAGTGATTATATATACAGTACAGTATTATATGTAGTGGTTATATATGCAGTACAGTATTATCTGTAGTGGTTATATATACAGTAGAGTATTATATGTAGTGATTATATACAGTACAGTATTATATGTAGTGATTATATACAGTACAGTATTATCTGTAGTGGTTATATATACAGTACAGTATTTTCTGTAGTGATTATATACAGTACAGTATTACCTGCAGTGATTATATACAGTACAGTATTATCTGTAGTGATTATATATACAGTACAGTATTACCTGTAGTGATTATATACAGTACAGTATTACCTGCAGTGATTATATACAGTACAGTATTATCTGTACTGGTTATATATACAGTACAGTATTATCTGTAGTGGTTATATATACAGTACAGTATTATCTGTAGTGGTTATATATACAGTACAGTATTATGTGTAGTGATTATATACAGTACAGTATTACCTGCAGTGATTATATACAGTACAGTATTATCTGTAGTGGTTATATATACAGTACAGTATTTTCTGTAGTGGTTATATATACAGTACAGTATTAACTGCAGTGATTATATACAGTACAGTATTACCTGCAGTGATTATATACAGTACAGTATTACCTGCAGTGATTATATACAGTACAGTATTATATGTAGTGATTATATACAGTACAGTATTATCTGTAGTGGTTATATATACAGTACAGTATTAACTGCAGTGATTATATACAGTACAGTATTACCTGCAGTGATTATATACAGTACAGTATTACCTGCAGTGATTATATACAGTAGAGTATTATATGTAGTGATTATATACAGTACAGTATTATATGTAGTGATTATATACAGTACAGTATTATGTGTAGTGATTATATACAGTACAGTATTATCTGTACTGGTTATATATACAGTACAGTATTACCTGCAGTGATTATATACAGTACAGTATTATCTGTAGTGGTTATATATACAGTACAGTATTATGTGTAGTGATTATATACAGTACAGTATTACCTGCAGTGATTATATACAGTACAGTATTATCTGTAGTGGTTATATATACAGTACAGTATTTTCTGTAGTGGTTATATATACAGTACAGTATTAACTGCAGTGATTATATACAGTACAGTATTACCTGCAGTGATTAAATACAGTACAGTATTACCTGCAGTGATTATATACAGTACAGTATTATCTGTAGTGATTATATACAGTACAGTATTATCTGTAGTGGTTATATATACAGTACAGTATTACCTGCAGTGATTATATACAGTACAGTATTATATGTAGTGATTATATACAGTACAGTATTATCTGTACTGGTTATATATACAGTACAGTATTACCTGCAGTGATTATATACAGTACAGTATTACCTGCAGTGATTATATACAGTACAGTATTATCTGTAGTGGTTATATATACAGTACAGTATTTTCTGTAGTGGTTATATATACAGTACAGTATTAACTGCAGTGATTATATACAGTACAGTATTACCTGCAGTGATTATATACAGTACAGTATTACCTGCAGTGATTATATACAGTACAGTATTATATGTAGTGATTATATACAGTACAGTATTATCTGTAGTGGTTATATATACAGTACAGTATTATATGTAGTGATTATATACACAGTACAGTATTATATGTAGTGATTATATACAGTACAGTATTATATGTAGTGATTATTTATACAGTTCATTATTGTCTGTAGTGAGACAAAGAGAAATGAGCAGATCATTTGTGATTCTCAACCCGTCAGCCGTTGACAGGAGGTGAATTTAAAACGACACTTTTTTCCACCGATAGTAATGCGTAGCCGTCTTTCATGTGTAGCCGGTGTCCCAGAGCTAGATTAGTTTTCCTGGGACGGTATGACTAGTCAGACTATGGCCTGAGGAGAGTCTGGAGGCTAAATCCATCCCCTCAGTCCTGCTGCCGTCTGCAGCTCTCTGAAGCCCACGGAGGACATGATTAGTGCTCTTGGGGAGGCACAAAAGGCTGCTGAGCTAGAAACAGAGCTGCTACACCTTGTCTGTGTTAATTGATCACAGGCAAATTAGCTTCCCTGTCCAGAGCTTCATGTGCTCCCTGTATCAACACCTCGCCGACAACCTCTGTCATTTGTAGCAGGAGAAATCATCCTGTTAATCATTTAGAACAGGAATGAATCTCAATCTTTATTCTCTACGGCTTTCGTCACTTCTCTGCTGCACTGACTGGGCTTCTTCCATCTGTATTCAACGTGGTCTGATAGGCCTGAATGTCTGCTCTTCTTCCATCTGTATTCAACACGGTCTGATAGGCAGAATGTCTGCTCTTCTTCCATCTGTATTCAACATGGTCTGATAGGCCTGAATGTCTGCTCTTCTTCCATCTGTATTCAACACGGTCTTATAGGCAGAATGTCAGCTCCTCTTCCATCTGTATTCAACATGGTCTGATAGGCAGAATGTCTGCTCTTCTTCCATCTGTATTCAACATGGTCTGATAGGCAGAATGTCAGCTCCTCTTCCATCTGTATTCAACATGGTCTGATAGATAGAATGTCTGCTCTTCTTCCATCTGTATTCAACGTGGTTTGATAGGCAGAATGTCTGCTCTTTCTCCATCTGTATTCAACATGGTCTGATAGGCAGAATGTCTGCTCTTCTTCCATCTGTATTCAACATGGTCTGACAGGCAGAATGTCTGCTCTTTTTCCATCTGTATTCAACATGGTCTGACAGGCAGAATGTCTGCTCTTCTTCCATCTGTATTCAACATGGTCTGATAGGCAGAATGTCTGCTCTTCATCCATCTGTATTCAACATGGTCTGACAGGCAGAATGTCTGCTCTTCTTCCATCTGTATTCAACATGGTCTGATAGGCAGAATGTCTGCTCTTCTTCCATCTGTATTCAACATGGTCTTATAGGCAGTATGTGAATATTAGCAGTATATGAATATTAGCAGTATGTGAATATTAGCGATATATCAATTGTAGCAATATAATATTACTAGCAGTATATTAATAGTAGCAAATAATAATACTAGCAGTATATTAATATTACCAGTATCTGAATTTTATCAGTATGTTAGTATTACCTGTATATGAATAGGCATTGAGGACAGTGTACAGTAGGAATGTCTACACGGACCAATAGAATGGATATATAGTCATGTGACGGCATAACAAATGCAGACATATTAACAAGTCTTCAAAGCCCCCTGCTTCCAAACAGGTGTCCATTAACCAGCCCTACTGCCATTCCATTAACCAGCCCTACTGCCATTCCATTAACCAGCCCTACTGCCATTCCATTAACCAGCCCTACTGCCATTCCATTAACCAGCCCTACTGCCATTCCATTAACCAGCCCTACTGCCATTCCATTAACCAGCCCTACTGCCATTCCATTAACCAGCCCTACTGCCATTCCATTAACCAGCCCTACTGCCATTCCATTAACCAGCCCTACTGCCATTCCATTAACCATCCCTACTGTCATTCCATTAACCAGCCCTACTGCCATTCCATTAACCAGCCCTACTGCCATTCCATTAACCAGCCCTACTGCCATTCCATTAACCAGCCCTACTGCCATTCCATTAACCAGCCCTACTGCCATTCCATTAACCAGCCCTACTGCCATTCCATTAACCATCCCTACTGCCATTCCATTAACCAGCCCTACTGCCATTCCATTAACCATCCCTACTGCCATTCCATTAACCAGCCCTACTGCCATTCCATTAACCAGCCCTACTGCCATTCCATTAACCAGCCCTACTGCCATTCCATTAACCAGCCCTACTGCCATTCCATTAACCATCCCTACTGCCATTCCATTAACCAGCCCTACTGCCATTCCATTAACCAGCCCTACTGCCATTCCATTAACCAGCCCTACTGCCATTCCATTAACCAGCCCTACTGCCATTCCATTAACCAGCCCTACTGCCATTCCATTAACCATCCCTACTGCCATTCCATTAACCAGCCCTACTGCCATTCCATTAACCAGCCCTACTGCCATTCCATTAACCAGCCCTACTGCCATTCCATTAACCAGCCCTACTGCCATTCCATTAACCAGCCCTACTGCCATTCCATTAACCAGCCCTACTGCCATTCCATTAACCAGCCCTACTGCCATTCCATTAACCAGCCCTACTGCCATTCCATTAACCAGCCCTACTGCCATTCCCTCAAAAGGACATGAAGAGGGGAAACTGCAGAAAGAACTGAAACTCCACACTGAAAACACATTTCATGCAGCTCCCTGTCATCCAAAACACATCTAGACATTTTAACGACATATTCCCACATAGTCTTTAGTGACAAAGAACATTGAAATACCATCGTAATGTATCTTTTGGAATATTTGTTTTTTTAAGGCTTTGTGAAACATTGAGAAATGTATTTCCTTTTTAAATTGAAATGTTGTCTTGTCCCCTAGGCGGAATATTAATGCGGTGTAGGCAAAGCCAAGACAACGGTGACTCGGCTGCTCATACAAAACATTGAAAGTAATGAAAGATGTTTCAGACGAGTGAGAAAGCCGGTCTGACAGAAATTAGGATCAAACGACAACATTTAAATGTGTATTTCTTCACTTTGAGTTGGGGCTGACAGGCTGCTCCTCCAGTAACAGTTAGCTATGTATTTCTTCACTTTGAGTTGGGGCTGACAGGCTGCTCCTCCAGAAGCAGTTAGCTATGTATTTCTTCACTTTGAGTTGGGGCTGACAGGCTGGTCCTCCAGAAGCAGTTAGGCAGTTAGCTCCTCAGTGGAACTCAAATCACAATGACCAGCATTATTTAATCCACTACATTCAGGGATTCCAGAAGGTTCCAGATTAATGTGCTGTTTAATCATCATGACTAGCATTATTTAATCCACTACATTCAGGGATTCCAGAAGGTTCCAGATTAATGTGCTCTTTAATCATCATGACCTGCATTATTTATCCACTATATTCAGGGATTCCAGAAGGTTCCAGATTAATGTGCTGTTTAATCATCATGACTAGCATTATTTAATCCACTATATTCAGGGATTCCAGAAGGTTCCAGATTAATGTGCTGTTTAATCATCATGACTAGCATTATTTAATCCACTATATTCAGGGATTCCAGAAGGTTCCAGATGAATGTGCTGTTTACAGTGATGAGATGAACACATGTTGCTGTAATTTACAGTAATGTGGACTAACAGGAAGTTTGGACAGGTACAGTAATGTGGACTAATAGGAGGTTTGGACAGGTACAGTAATGTGGACTAACAGGAAGTTTGGACAGGTACAGTAATGTGGACTAATAGGAGGTTTGGACAGGTACAGTAATGTGGACTAACAGGAAGTTTGGACAGGTACAGTAATGTGGACTAACGGGACATTTGGACAGGTACAGTAATGTGGGCTAATAGGACGTTTGGACAGGTACAGTAATGTGGACTAATAGGAGGTTTGGACAGGTACAGTAATGTGGACTAATAGGAAGTTTGGACAGGTACAGAAATGTGGACTAACAGGACGTTTGGACAGGTACAGTAATGTGGACTAATAGGAGGTTTGGACAGGTACAGTAATGTGGACTAACAGGAAGTTTGGACAGGTACAGTAATGTGGACTAACAGGACGTTTGGACAGGTACAGTAATGTGGACTAATAGGAGGTTTGGACAGGTACAGTAATGTGGACTAACAGGACGTTTGGACAGGTACAGTAATGTGGACTAATAGGAAGTTTGGACAGGTACAGTAATGTGGACTAACAGGAGGTTTGGACAGGTACAGTAATGTGGACTAACAGGAAGTTTGGACAGGTACAGTAATGTGGACTAATAGGAGGTTTGGACAGGTACAGTAATGTGGACTAACAGGAAGTTTGGACAGGTACAGTAATGTGGACTAACGGGACATTTGGACAGGTACAGTAATGTGGGCTAATAGGACGTTTGGACAGGTAGAGTAATGTGGACTAATAGGAGGTTTGGACAGGTACAGTAATGTGGACTAACAGGAAGTTTGGACAGGTACAGTAATGTGGACTAACAGGACGTTTGGACAGGTACAGTAATGTGGACTAATAGGAGGTTTGGACAGGTACAGTAATGTGGACTAACAGGAAGTTTGGACAGGTACAGTAATGTGGACTAACAGGACGTTTGGACAGGTACAGTAATGTGGACTAATAGGAGGTTTGGACAGGTACAGTAATGTGGACTAACAGGAAGTTTGGACAGGTACAGTAATGTGGACTAACAGGAAGCTTGGACAGGTACAGTAATGTGGACTAACAGGAGGTTTGGACAGGTACAGTAATGTGGACTAATAGGAGGTTTAGACAGGTATAGTAAGGTCAATATGCTTACTCAAATGTTATTGAGGTAGAAATCATTACATCAATAAGCTCACAATAAACCAGGAACATAAATGTAAGGAACAGGGTTAGGGTCAGGGGTTAGGGTCAGGGGTTAGGGTCAGGGGTTAGGGTCAGGGGTTAGGGTCAGGGTCAGGGTCAGGGTTAGGGTTAGGGTCAGGGGTTAGGGTCAGGGTTAGGTTCAGGGTCAGGGGTTCGGGTCAGGGTTAGGTTCAGGGTCAGGGTCAGGAACAGGGTTGGGGTCAGGAACAGGGTTAGGGTCAGGGTCAGGGTCAGGAACAGGGTTAGGGTCAGGAACAGGGTTAGGGTCAGGGGTTAGGGTCAGGGGTTAGGTTCAGGGTTAGGGTTAGGTTCAGGGTTGGGGACAGGAACAGGGTTAGGGTCAGGGGTTAGGGTCAGGGTTAGGGTTAGGGTCAGGGTTAGGGTCAGGGGTTAGGGTCAGGGGTTAGTTTCAGGGCTAGGGTTAGGTTCAGGGTTGGGGACAGGAACAGGGTTAGGGTCAGGGTTAGGGTTAGGGGTTAGGGTCAGGGGTTAGGGTCAGGGTTAGGGTTGGGGGTTAGGGTCAGGGGTTAGGGTCAGGGGTTAGGGTCAGGGTTAGGGTCAGGGTCAGGGTCAGGGTCAGGGTTAGGGTCAGGGTTAGGGTCAGGGTCAGGGTCAGGGTTAGGGTTAATTCTTCAGAAAGAATTCATACCACTTTCACTAATTCCACATTTTGGGATTTTACAGCCTGAATTCTAATCTACCCATCTACACACAATACTCCATAATAACAAAGAAAATATGTTTTTAGAAATGTTTGATAATTTATTGAAAATGAATTACTTAAAAATCATACAATGTGATTTTTTTAATTTTTGTTTTAGATTCCGTCTCTCACAGTTGAAGTGCACCTATGATAAAAATTACAGACCTCTACATGCTTTGTAAGTAGGAAAACCTGCAAAATCGGCAGTGTATCAAATACTTGTTCTCCCCACTGTATGTAGGAACCAAAATAGTGTTAAACAAATCAAAATATACTTTATATAGCCACCCTTTGCCTTGATGACAGCTTTGCACACTCTTGGCACTCTTGGCATTCTCTCAACCAGCTTCACCTGGAATAATTTTCAAACAGTCTTGATGGAGTTCACACATATGCTGAGCACTTGTTGGCTGCTTTAACTAAACTCTGCGGTCCAACTCATCCCAAACCATCTTTATTGGGTTGAGGTCGGGTGATTGTGGAGGCCAGGTCATCTGATGCAGGTATTGAGTTTAGTAGTAGAGGTTTCTCCTCCGTGTGTGTTACGCTTTATTCCCTCTGTGTGTGGCAATCTCGTTTTGGGCGTGTTTTAGTTCCATGTAGTTGTGTTGGGACTGCTCATTCAACTTTTGCCACTGGAAAAATAACAGCTAGACCCTGTCCTATGATAACAGCTAGACCCTGTCCTATAATAACAGATAGACAAGACCCTGTCCTATAATAACAGCTAGACCCTGTCCTATAATAACAGATAGACCCTGTCCTATAATAACAGCTAGACCCTGTCCTATAATAACAGCTAGACCCTGTCCTATAATAACAACTAGACCCTGTCCTATAATAACAGCTAGACAAGACTGTCCTATAATAACAGCTAGACCCTGTCCTATAATAACAGCTAGACCCTGTCCTATAATAACAGCTAGACCCTGTCCTATAATAACAGATAGACAAGACCCTGTCCTATAATAACAGCTAGACCCTGTCCTATAATAACAACTAGACCCTGTCCTATAATAACAACTAGACCCTGTCCTATAATAACAGATAGACCCTGTCCTATAATAACAGCTAGACCCTGTCCTATAATAACAGCTAGACCCTGTCCTATAATAACAACTAGACCCTGTCCTATAATAACAGATAGACCCTGTCCTATAATAACAGCTAGACCCTGTCCTATAATAACAGCTAGACAAGACTGTCCTATAATAACAGCTAGACCCTGTCCTATAATAACAGATAGACCCTGTCCTATAATAACAACTAGACCCTGTCCTATAATAACAGCTAGACCCTGTCCTATAATAACAGATAGACCCTGTCCTATAATAACAGCTAGACCCTGTCCTATAATAACAGATAGACCCTGTCCTATAATAACAGCTAGACCCTGTCCTATAATAACAACTAGACCCTGTCCTATAATAACAACTAGACAAGACTGTCCTATAATAACAGATAGACCCTGTCCTATAATAACAGCTAGACCTTGTCCTATAATAACAGCTAGACCCTGTCCTATAATAACAGCTAGACCCTGTCCTATAATAACAACTAGACCCTGTCCTATAATAACAGCTAGACCCTGTCCTATAATAACAACTAGACTAGACCCTGTCCTATAATAACAACTAGACCCTGTCCTATAATAACAGTTAGACAAGACCCTGTCCTATAATAACAGATAGACCCTGTCCTATAATAACAGATAGACCCTGTCCTATAATAACAACTAGACCCTGTCCTATAATAACAGCTAGACCCTGTCCTATAATAACAGCTAGACCCTGTCCTATAATAACAGATAGACAAGACCCTGTCCTATAATAACAGCTAGACCCTGTCCTATAATAACAACTAGACCCTGTCCTATAATAACAGATAGACCCTGTCCTATAATAACAGCTAGACCCTGTCCTATAATAACAGATAGACCCTGTCCTATAATAACAGCTAGACCCTGTCCTATAATAACAGATAGACCCTGTCCTATAATAACAGATAGACCCTGTCCTATAATAACAACTAGACCCTGTCCTATAATAACAGCTAGACCCTGTCCTATAATAACAACTAGACCCTGTCCTATAATAACAACTAGACCCTGTCCTATAATAACAGCTAGACAAGACTGTCCTATAATAACAGCTAGACCCTGTCCTATAATAACAACTAGACCCTGTCCTATAATAACAGCTAGACCCTGTCCTATAATAACAGCTAGACCCTGTCCTATAATAACAACTAGACCCTGTCCTATAATAACAGCTAGACCCTGTCCTATAATAACAGATAGACCCTGTCCTATAATAACAGCTAGACCCTGTCCTATAATAACAGATAGACCCTGTCCTATAATAACAGATAGACCCTGTCCTATAATAACAGATAGACAAGACCCTGTCCTATAATAACAGCTAGACCCTGTCCTATAATAACAACTAGACCCTGTCCTATAATAACAGCTAGACCCTGTCCTATAATAACAGCTAGACCCTGTCCTATAATAACAGCTAGACCCTGTCCTATAATAACAGCTAGATCCTGTCCTATAATAACAGCTAGACCCTGTCCTATAATAACAACTAGACCCTGTCCTATAATAACAACTAGACCCTGTCCTATAATAACAGCTAGACCCTGTCCTATAATAACAACTAGACCCTGTCCTATAATAACAGCTAGACCCTGTCCTATAATAACAACTAGACCCTGTCCTATAATAACAGCTAGACCCTGTCCTATAATAACAGCTAGACCCTGTCCTATAATAACAACTAGACCCTGTCCTATAATAACAGCTAGACCCTGTCCTATAATAACAACTAGACCCTGTCCTATAATAACAGCTAGACCCTGTCCTATAATAACAGATAGACCCTGTCCTATAATAACAGATAGACCCTGTCCTATAATAACAGCTAGACCCTGTCCTATAATAACAACTAGACCCTGTCCTATAATAACAACTAGACCCTGTCCTATAATAACAGCTAGACCCTGTCCTATAATAACAACTAGACCCTGTCCTATAATAACAGCTAGACCCTGTCCTATAATAACAGATAGACCCTGTCCTATAATAACAGATAGACCCTGTCCTATAATAACAGCTAGACCCTGTCCTATAATAACAACTAGACCCTGTCCTATAATAACAACTAGACCCTGTCCTATAATAACAACTAGACCCTGTCCTATAATAACAGCTAGACCCTGTCCTATAATAACAGCTAGACCCTGTCCTATAATAACAACTAGACCCTGTCCTATAATAACAGCTAGACCCTGTCCTATAATAACAGCTAGACCCTGTCCTATGATAACAGCTAGACCCTGTCCTATAATAACAGATAGACAAGACTGTCCTATAATAACAACTAGACCCTGTCCTATAATAACAGCTAGACCCTGTCCTATAATAACAGTTAGACCCTGTGCTATAATAATAACTAGGCAAGACCCTTTCGTTAGAAACATTACATTAGATCCGACCTGACCACTAGTCCAACACATTAGATCAGACCACTAGTCCATCACATTAGATCAGACCTGACCACTAGTCCATCACATTAGATCAGACCACTAGTCCATCACATTAGATCAGACCTGACCACTAGTCCATCACATTAGATCAGACCTGACCACTAGTCCATCACATTAGATCAGACCACTAGTCCATCACATTAGATCAGACCTGACCACTAGTCCATCACATTAGATCAGACCTGACCACTAGTCCATCACATTAGATCAGACCTGACCACTAGTCCATCACATTAGATCAGACCACTAGTCCATCACATTAGATCAGACCTGACCACTAGTCCATCACATTAGATCAGACCACTAGTCCATCACATTAGATCAGACCTGACCACTAGTCCATCACATTAGATCAGACCTGACCACTAGTCCATCACATTAGATCAGACCACTAGTCCATCACATTAGATCAGACCTGACCACTAGTCCAACACATTAGATCAGACCTGACCACTAGTCCATCACATTAGATCAGACCTGAACACTAGTCCAACACATTAGATCAGACCACTAGTCCATCACATTAGATCAGACCTGACCACTAGTCCATCACATTAGATCAGACCTGACCACTAGTCCATCACATTAGATCAGACCTGACCACTAGAACATCACATTAGATCAGACCTGACCACTAGTCCATCACATTAGATCAGACCACTAGTCCATCACATTAGATCAGACCACTAGTCCATCACATTAGATCAGACCACTAGTACATCACATTAGATCAGACCACTAGTCCATCACATTAGATCAGACCTGACCACTAGTCCATCACATTAGATCAGACCTGACCACTAGTCCATCACATTAGATCAGACCTGACCACTAGTCCAACACATTAGATCAGACCTGACCACTAGTCCATCACATTATATCAGACCTGACCACTAGTCCATCACATTAGATCAGACCACTAGTCCATCACATTAGATCAGACCTGACCACTAGTCCATCACATTAGATCAGACCTGACCACTAGTCCATCACATTAGATCAGACCTGACCAGTAGTCCAACACATTAGATCAGACCTGACCACTAGTCCATCACATTAGATCAGACCTGACCACTAGTCCATCACATTAGATCAGACTTGACCACTAGTCCATCACATTAGATCAGACCTGACCACTAGTCCATCACATTAGATCAGACCTGACCACTAGTCCATCACATTAGATCAGACCTGACCACTAGTCCATCACATTAGATCAGACCTGACCACTAGTCCAACACATTAGATCAGACCTGACCACTAGTCCATCACATTAGATCAGACCTGACCACTAGTCCATCACATTAGATCAGACCACTAGTCCATCACATTAGATCAGACCACTAGTCCATCACATTAGATCAGACCTGACCACTAGTCCATCACATTAGATCAGACCTGACCACTAGTCCATCACATTAGATCAGACCTGACCACTAGTCCATCACATTAGATCAGACCACTAGCCCATCACATTAGATCAGACCTGACCACTAGTCCATCACATTAGATCAGACCTGACCACTAGTCCATCACATTAGATCAGACCTGACCACTAGTCCATCACATTAGATCAGACCTGACCACTAGTCCATCACATTAGATCAGACCTGACCACTAGTCCATCACATTAGATCAGACCTGACCACTAGTCCATCACATTAGATCAGACCTGACCACTAGTCCATCACATTAGATCAGACCACTAGTCCATCACATTAGATCAGACCTGACCACTAGTCCATCACATTAGATCAGACCTGACCACTAGTCCATCACATTAGATCAGACCTGACCACTAGTCCATCACATTAGATCAGACCTGACCACTAGTCCATCACATTAGATCAGACCTGACCACTAGTCCATCACATTAGATCAGACCACTAGTCCATCACATTAGATCAGACCACTAGTCCATCACATTAGATCAGACCACTAGTCCATCACATTAGATCAGACCACTAGTCCATCACATTAGATCAGACCACTAGTCCATCACATTAGATCATACCTGACCACTAGTCCATCACATTAGATCAGACCTGACCACTAGTCCATCACATTAGATCAGACCTGACCACTAGTCCATCACATTAGATCAGACCTGACCACTAGTCCATCACATTAGATCAGACCACTAGTCCATCACATTAGATCAGACCACTAGTCCATCACATTAGATCAGACCTGACCACTAGTCCATCACATTAGATCAGACCTGACCACTAGTCCATCACATTAGATCAGACCTGACCACTAGTCCAACACATTAGATCAGACCTGACCACTAGTCCATCACATTAGATCAGACCTGACCACTAGTTCATCACATTAGATCAGACCACTAGTCCATCACATTAGATCAGACCTGACCACTAGTCCATCACATTAGATCAGACCTGACCACTAGTCCATCACATTAGATCAGACCACTAGTCCATCACATTAGATCAGACCACTAGTCCATCACATTAGATCAGACCTGACCACTAGTCCATCACATTAGATCAGACCTGACCACTAGTCCATCACATTAGATCAGACCTGACCACTAGTCCATCACATTAGATCAGACCACTAGTCCATCACATTAGATCAGACCACTAGTCCATCACATTAGATCAGACCTGACCACTAGTCCATCACATTAGATTAGACCTGACCACTAGTCCAACACATTAGATCAGACCACTAGTCCATCACATTAGATCAGACCTGACCACTAGTCCATCACATTAGATCAGACCTGACCACTAGTCCATCACATTAGATCAGACCTGACCACTAGTCCAACACATTAGATCAGACCTGACCACTAGTCCATCACATTAGATCAGACCACTAGTCCATCACATTAGATCAGACCACTAGTCCATCACATTAGATCAGACCTGACCACTAGTCCATCACATTAGATCAGACCACTAGTCCATCACATTAGATCAGACCTGACCACTAGTCCATCACATTAGATCAGACCTGACCACTAGTCCATCACATTAGATCAGACCTGACCACTAGTCCATCACATTAGATCAGACCACTAGTCCATCACATTAGATCAGACCTGACCACTAGTCCATCACATTAGATCAGACCTGACCACTAGTCCAACACATTAGATCAGACCACTAGTCCATCACATTAGATCAGACCACTAGTCCATCACATTAGATCAGACCTGACCACTAGTCCAACACATTAGATCAGACCTGACCACTAGTCCAACACATTAGATCAGACCACTAGTCCATCACATTAGATCAGACCTGACCACTAGTCCAACACATTAGATCAGACCTGACCACTAGTCCATCACATTAGATCAGACCTGACCACTAGTCCAACACATTAGATCAGACCACTAGTCCATCACATTAGATCAGACCTGACCACTAGTCCAACACATTAGATCAGACCACTAGTCCATCACATTAGATTAGATCTGACCACTAGTCCATCACATTAGACCTGACCACTAGTCCATCACATTAGATCAGACCACTAGTCCATCACATTAGATCAGACCTGACCACTAGTCCAACACATTAGATCAGACCACTAGTCCAACACATTAGATCAGACCTGACCACTAGTCCAACACATTAGATCAGACCACTAGTCCATCACATTAGATCAGACCACTAGTCCATCACATTAGATCAGACCTGACCACTAGTCCAACACATTAGATCAGACCACTAGTCCAACACATTAGATCAGACCTGACCACTAGTCCAACACATTAGATCAGACCACTAGTCCATCACATTAGATCAGACCACTAGTCCATCACATTAGATCAGACCTGACCACTAGTCCATCACATTAGATCAGACCTGACCACTAGTCCATCACATTAGATCAGACCACTAGTCCATCACATTAGATCAGACCTGACCACTAGTCCATCACATTAGATCAGACCTGACCACTAGTCCATCACATTCGATCAGACCTGACCACTAGTCCATCACATTAGATCAGACCTGACCACTAGTCCATCACATTAGATCAGACCACTAGTCCATCACATTAGATCAGACCACTAGTCCATCACATTAGATCAGACCACTAGTCCATCACATTAGATCAGACCACTAGTCCATCACATTAGATCAGACCACTAGTCCATCACATTAGATCATACCTGACCACTAGTCCATCACATTAGATCAGACCTGACCACTAGTCCATCACATTAGATCAGACCTGACCACTAGTCCATCACATTAGATCAGACCTGACCACTAGTCCATCACATTAGATCAGACCACTAGTCCATCACATTAGATCAGACCACTAGTCCATCACATTAGATCAGACCTGACCACTAGTCCATCACATTAGATCAGACCTGACCACTAGTCCATCACATTAGATCAGACCTGACCACTAGTCCATCACATTAGCTCAGACCTGACCACTAGTCCATCACATTAGATCAGACCTGACCACTAGTCCATCACATTAGATCAGACCTGACCACTAGTTCATCACATTAGATCAGACCACTAGTCCATCACATTAGATCAGACCTGACCACTAGTCCATCACATTAGATCAGACCTGACCACTAGTCCATCACATTAGATCAGACCTGACCACTAGTCCATCACATTAGATCAGACCACTAGTCCATCACATTAGATCAGACCACTAGTCCATCACATTAGATCAGACCTGACCACTAGTCCATCACATTAGATCAGACCTGACCACTAGTCCATCACATTAGATCAGACCTGACCACTAGTCCATCACATTAGATCAGACCACTAGTCCATCACATTAGATCAGACCACTAGTCCATCACATTAGATCAGACCTGACCACTAGTCCATCACATTAGATTAGACCTGACCACTAGTCCAACACATTAGATCAGACCACTAGTCCATCACATTAGATCAGACCTGACCACTAGTCCATCACATTAGATCAGACCTGACCACTAGTCCATCACATTAGATCAGACCTGACCACTAGTCCAACACATTAGATCAGACCTGACCACTAGTCCATCACATTAGATCAGATCACTAGTCCATCACATTAGATCAGACCACTAGTCCATCACATTAGATCAGACCTGACCACTAGTCCATCACATTAGATCAGACCACTAGTCCATCACATTAGATCAGACCTGACCACTAGTCCATCACATTAGATCAGACCTGACCACTAGTCCATCACATTAGATCAGACCTGACCACTAGTCCATCACATTAGATCAGACCACTAGTCCATCACATTAGATCAGACCTGACCACTAGTCCATCACATTAGATCAGACCTGACCACTAGTCCAACACATTAGATCAGACCACTAGTCCATCACATTAGATCAGACCACTAGTCCATCACATTAGATCAGACCTGACCACTAGTCCAACACATTAGATCAGACCTGACCACTAGTCCAACACATTAGATCAGACCACTAGTCCATCACATTAGATCAGACCTGACCACTAGTCCAACACATTAGATCAGACCTGACCACTAGTCCATCACATTAGATCAGACCTGACCACTAGTCCAACACATTAGATCAGACCACTAGTCCATCACATTAGATCAGACCTGACCACTAGTCCAACACATTAGATCAGACCACTAGTCCATCACATTAGATTAGATCTGACCACTAGTCCATCACATTAGACCTGACCACTAGTCCATCACATTAGATCAGACCACTAGTCGATCACATTAGATCAGACCTGACCACTAGTCCAACACATTAGATCAGACCTGACCACTAGTCCAACACATTAGATCAGACCACTAGTCCATCACATTAGATCAGACCACTAGTCCATCACATTAGATCAGACCTGACCACTAGTCCAACACATTAGATCAGACCACTAGTCCAACACATTAGATCAGACCTGACCACTAGTCCAACACATTAGATCAGACCACTAGTCCATCACATTAGATCAGACCACTAGTCCATCACATTAGATCAGACCTGACCACTAGTCCATCACATTAGATCAGACCACTAGTCCATCACATTAGATCAGACCACTAGTCCATCACATTAGATCAGACCACTAGTCCATCACATTAGATCAGACCTGACCACTAGTCCATCACATTAGATCAGACCTGACCACTAGTCCATCACATTAGATCAGACCTGACCACTAGTCCAACACATTAGATCAGACCACTAGTCCATCACATTAGATCAGACCTGACCACTAGTCCATCACATTAGATCAGACCTGACCACTAGTCCATCACATTAGATCAGACCTGACCACTAGTCCATCACATTAGATCAGACCTGACCACTAGTCCAACACATTAGATCAGACCTGACCACTAGTCCTTCACATTAGATCAGACCTGACCACTAGTCCATCACATTAGATCAGACCACTAGTCCATCACATTATATCAGACCTGACCACTAGTCCAACACATTAGATCAGACCACTAGTCCATCACATTAGATCAGACCTGACCACTAGTCCATCACATTAGATCAGACCTGACCACTAGTCCATCACATTAGATCAGACCACTAGTCCATCACATTAGATCAGACCACTAGTCCAACACATTAGATCAGACCTGACCACTAGTCCAACACATTAGATCAGACCTGACCACTAGTCCATCACATTAGATCAGACCTGACCACTAGTCCATCACATTAGATCAGACCACTAGTCCATCACATTATATCAGACCTGACCACTAGTCCAACACATTAGATCAGACCACTAGTCCATCACATTAGATCAGACCTGACCACTAGTCCATCACATTAGATCAGACCTGACCACTAGTCCATCACATTAGATCAGACCACTAGTCCATCACATTAGATCAGACCACTAGTCCAACACATTAGATCAGACCTGACCACTAGTCCAACACATTAGATCAGACCTGACCACTAGTCCATCACATTAGATCAGACCACTAGTCCATCACATTAGATCAGACCTGACCACTAGTCCATCACATTAGATCAGACCAGACCACTAGCCCATCACATTAGATCAGACCTGACCACTAGTCCATCACATTAGATCAGACCTGACCACTAGTCCAACACATTAGATCAGACCACTAGTACATCACATTAGATCAGACCACTAGTCCATCACATTAGATCAGACCACTAGTCCATCACATTAGATCAGACCTGACCACTAGTCCAACACATTAGATCAGACCTGACCACTAGTCCAACACATTAGATCAGACCACTAGTCCATCACATTAGATCAGACCTGACCACTAGTCCATCACATTAGATCAGACCACTAGTCCATCACATTAGATCAGACCACTAGTCCATCACATTAGATCAGACCTGACCACTAGTCCATCACATTAGATCAGACCTGACTACTAGTCCATCACATTAGATCAGACCTGACCACTAGTCCAACACATTAGATCAGACCTGACCACTAGTCCATCACATTAGATCAGACCTGACCACTAGTCCATCACATTAGATCAGACCACTAGTCCATCACATTAGATCAGACCTGACCACTAGTCCATCACATTAGATCAGACCTGACCACTAGTCCATCAGATTAGATCAGACCTGACCACTAGTCCATCACATTAGATCAGACCACTAGTCCATCACATTAGATCAGACCTGACCACTAGTTCATCACATTAGATCAGACCACTAGTCCATCACATTAGATCAGACCTGACCACTAGTCCATCAAATTAGATCAGACCTGACCACTAGTACATCACATTAGATCAGACCACTAGTCCATCACATTAGATCAGACCTGACCACTAGTCCATCACATTAGATCAGACCTGACCACTAGTCCATCACATTAGATCAGACCTGACCACTAGTCCATCACATTAGATCAGACCACTAGTCCATCACATTAGATCAGACCACTAGTCCATCACATTAGATCAGACCTGACCACTAGTCCATCACATTAGATCAGACCTGACCACTAGTCCATCACATTAGATCAGACCTGACCACTAGTCCATTACATTATATCAGTCCTGACCACTAGTCCATCACATTAGATCAGACCACTAGTCCATCACATTAGATCAGACCTGACCACTAGTCCATCACATTAGATTAGACCTGACCACTAGTCCAACACATTAGATCAGACCACTAGTCCATCACATTAGATCAGACCTGACCACTAGTCCATCACATTAGATCAGACCTGACCACTAGTCCATCACATTAGATCAGACCTGACCACTAGTCCAACACATTAGATCAGACCTGACCACTAGTCCATCACATTAGATCAGACCACTAGTCCATCACATTAGATCAGACCACTAGTCCATCACATTAGATCAGACCTGACCACTAGTCCATCACATTAGATCAGACCACTAGTCCATCACATTAGATCAGACCTGACCACTAGTCCATCACATTAGATCAGACCTGACCACTAGTCCATCACATTAGATCAGACCTGACCACTAGTCCATCACATTAGATCAGACCACTAGTCCATCACATTAGATCAGACCTGACCACTAGTCCATCACATTAGATCAGACCTGACCACTGTCCAACACATTAGATCAGACCACTAGTCCATCACATTAGATCAGACCTGACCACTAGTCCATCACATTAGATCAGACCACTAGTCCATCACATTAGATCAGACCTGACCACTAGTCCATCACATTAGATCAGACCTGACCACTAGTCCATCACATTAGATCAGACCTGACCACTAGTCCATCACATTAGATCAGACCACTAGTCCATCACATTAGATCAGACCTGACCACTAGTCCATCACATTAGATCAGACCTGACCACTAGTCCAACACATTAGATCAGACCACTAGTCCATCACATTAGATCAGACCACTAGTCCATCACATTAGATCAGACCTGACCACTAGTCCAACACATTAGATCAGACCTGACCACTAGTCCAACACATTAGATCTGACCACTAGTCCATCACATTAGACCTGACCACTAGTCCATCACATTAGATCAGACCACTAGTCCATCACATTAGATCAGACCTGACCACTAGTCCAACACATTAGATCAGACCACTAGTCCAACACATTAGATCAGACCTGACCACTAGTCCAACACATTAGATCAGACCACTAGTCCATCACATTAGATCAGACCACTAGTCCATCACATTAGATCAGACCTGACCACTAGTCCAACACATTAGATCAGACCACTAGTCCAACACATTAGATCAGATCTGACCACTAGTCCAACACATTAGATCAGACCACTAGTCCATCACATTAGATCAGACCACTAGTCCATCACATTAGATCAGACCTGACCACTAGTCCATCACATTAGATCAGACCACTAGTCCATCACATTAGATCAGACCACTAGTCCATCACATTAGATCAGACCACTAGTCCATCACATTAGATCAGACCTGACCACTAGTCCATCACATTAGATCAGACCTGACCACTAGTCCATCACATTAGACCTGACCACTAGTCCAACACATTAGATCAGACCACTAGTCCATCACATTAGATCAGACCTGACCACTAGTCCATCACATTAGATCAGACCTGACCACTAGTCCATCACATTAGATCAGACCTGACCACTAGTCCATCACATTAGATCAGACCTGACCACTAGTCCAACACATTAGATCAGACCTGACCACTAGTCCATCACATTAGATCAGACCTGACCACTAGTCCATCACATTAGATCAGACCACTAGTCCATCACATTATATCAGACCTGACCACTAGTCCAACACATTAGATCAGACCACTAGTCCATCACATTAGATCAGACCTGACCACTAGTCCATCACATTAGATCAGACCTGACCACTAGTCCATCACATTAGATCAGACCACTAGCCCATCACATTAGATCAGACCTGACCACTAGTCCATCACATTAGATCAGACCACTAGTCCATCACATTAGATCAGACCACTAGTCCAACACATTAGATCAGACCTGACCACTAGTCACACACATTAGATCAGACCTGACCACTAGTCCATCACATTAGATCAGACCACTAGTCCATCACATTAGATCAGACCTGACCACTAGTCCATCACATTAGATCAGACCTGAACACTAGTCCATCACATTAGATCAGACCTGACCACTAGTCCATCACATTAGATCAGACCTGACCACTAGTCCAACACATTAGATCAGACCACTAGTCCATCACATTAGATCAGACGACTAGTCCATCACATTAGATCAGACCACTAGTCCATCACATTAGATCAGACCTGACCACTAGTCCAACACATTAGATCAGACCTGACCACTAGTCCAACACATTAGATCAGACCACTAGTCCATCACATTAGATCAGACCACTAGTCCAACACATTAGATCAGACCTGACCACTAGTCCATCACATTAGATCAGACCTGACCACTAGTCCATCACATTAGATCAGACCTGACCACTAGTCCAACACATTAGATCAGACCTGACTACTAGTCCATCACATTAGATCAGACCTGACCACTAGTCCATCACATTAGATCAGACCTGACCACTAGTCCATCACATTAGATCAGACCTGACTACTAGTCCATCACATTAGATCAGACCTGACCACTAGTCCAACACATTAGATCAGACCTGACCACTAGTCCATCACATTAGATCAGACCACTAGTCCATCACATTTGATCAGACCTGACCACTAGTCCATCACATTAGACCTGACCACTAGTCCATCACATTGGATCAGATCAGACCACTAGTCCATCACATTAGATCAGACCTGACCAATAGTCCATCACATTAGATCAGACCTGACCACTAGTCCAACACATTAGATCAGACCTGACCACTAGTCCATCACATTAGATCAGACCACTAGTCCATCACATTAGATCAGACCTGACCACTAGTCCATCACATTAGATCAGACCACTAGTCCAACACATTAGATCAGACAACTAGTCCATCACATTAGATCAGACCTGACCACTAGTCCATCACATTAGATCAGACCTGACCACTAGTCCAACACATTAGATCAGACCTGACCACTAGTCCATCACATTAGATCAGACCACTAGTCCATCACATTAGATCAGACCTGACCACTAGTCCATCACATTAGATCAGACCACTAGTCCATCACATTAGATCAGACCACTAGTCCATCATATTAGATCAGACCTGACCACTAGTCCATCACATTAGATCATACCTGACCACTAGTCCAACACATTAGATTAGACCTGACTACTAGTCCATCACATTAGATCAGACCACTAGTCCATCACATTAGATCAGACCACTAGTCCATCACATTAGATCAGACCACTAGTCCATCACATTAGATCAGACCTGACTACTTGTCCATCACATTAGATCAGACCTGACTACTAGTCCATCACATTAGATCAGACCTGACCACTAGTCCATCACATTAGATAAGACCTGACCACTAGTCCATCACATTAGATCAGACCTGACTACTAGTCCATCACATTAGATCAGACCACTAGTCCATCACATTAGATCAGACCACTAGTCCATCACATTAGATCAGACCTGACCACTAGTCCAACACATTAGATTAGACCTGACTACTAGTCCAACACATTAGATCAGACCTGACCACTAGTCCAACACATTAGATCAGACCTGACCACTAGTCCATCACATTAGATCAGACCACTAGTCCATCACATTAGATCAGACCTGACCACTAGTCCATCACATTAGATCAGACCTGACCACTAGTCCAACACATTAGATCAGACCTGACCACTAGTCCAACACATTAGATCAGACCTGACCACTAGTCCAACACATTAGATCAGACCTGACCACTAGTCCAACACATTCGATCAGACCTGACCACTAGTCCATCACATTAGATCAGACCACTAGTCCATCACATTAGATCAGACCACTAGTCCATCACATTAGATCGGACCTGACCACTAGTCCATCACATTAGATCAGACCACTAGTCCATCACATTAGATCAGACCACTAATCCATCACATTAGATCAGACCACTAGTCCATCACATTAGACCTGACCACTGGTCCATCACATTAGACCTGACCACTAGTCCATCACATTAGATCAGACCTGACCACTAGTCCATCACATTAGATCAGACCACTAGTCCAACACATTAGATCAGACCACTAGTCCATCACATTAGATCAGACCTGACCACTAGTCCATCACATTAGATCAGACCACTAGTCCATCACATTGGATCAGACCACTAGTCCATCACATTAGACCTGACCACTAGTCCATCACATTAGATCAGACCTGACCACTAGTCCATCACATTAGATCAGACCTGACCACTAGTCCATCACATTAGATCAGACCACTAGTCCATCACATTAGATCAGACCACTAGTCCAACACATTAGATCAGACCTGACCACTAGTCCATCACATTAGATCAGACCTGACCACTAGTCCAACACATTAGATCAGACCTGACTACTAGTCCATCACATTAGATCAGACCTGACCACTAGTCCATCACATTAGATCAGACCTGACCACTAGTCCATCACATTAGATCAGACCTGACTACTAGTCCATCACATTAGATCAGACCTGACCACTAGTCCAACACATTAGATCAGACCTGACCACTAGTCCATCACATTAGATCAGACCACTAGTCCATCACATTTGATCAGACCTGACCACTAGTCCATCACATTAGACCTGACCACTAGTCCATCACATTGGATCAGATCAGACCACTAGTCCATCACATTAGATCAGACCTGACCAATAGTCCATCACATTAGATCAGACCTGACCACTAGTCCAACACATTAGATCAGACCTGACCACTAGTCCATCACATTAGATCAGACCACTAGTCCATCACATTAGATCAGACCTGACCACTAGTCCATCACATTAGATCAGTCCTGACCACTAGTCCAACACATTAGATCAGACCTGACCACTAGTCCATCACATTAGATCAGACCACTAGTCCAACACATTAGATCAGACAACTAGTCCATCACATTAGATCAGACCTGACCACTAGTCCATCACATTAGATCAGACCTGACCACTAGTCCAACACATTAGATCAGACCTGACCACTAGTCCATCACATTAGATCAGACCACTAGTCCATCACATTAGATCAGACCACTAGTCCATCACATTAGATCAGACCACTAGTCCATCACATTAGATCAGACCTGACCACTAGTCCATCACATTAGATCAGACCTGACCACTAGTCCAACACATTAGATTAGACCTGACTACTAGTCCATCACATTAGATCAGACCACTAGTCCATCACATTAGATCAGACCACTAGTCCATCACATTAGATCAGACCTGACCACTAGTCCATCACATTAGATCAGACCAGACTACTTGTCCATCACATTAGATCAGACCTGACTACTAGTCCATCACATTAGATCAGACCTGACCACTAGTCCATCACATTAGATAAGACCTGACCACTAGTCCATCACATTAGATCAGACCTGACCACTAGTCCATCACATTAGATCAGACCTGACCACTAGTCCAACACATTAGATTAGACCTGACTACTAGTCTAACACATTAGATCAGACCTGACAACTAGTCCAACACATTAGATCAGACCTGACCACTAGTCCAACACATTAGATTAGACCTGACTACTAGTCCAACACATTAGATCAGACCTGACAACTAGTCCAACACATTAGATCAGACCTGACCACTAGTCCATCACATTAGATCAGACCTGACTACTAGTCCATCACATTAGATCAGACCTGACCACTAGTCCATCACATTAGATAAGACCTGACCACTAGTCCATCACATTAGATCAGACCTGACCACTAGTCCATCACATTAGATCAGACCTGACCACTAGTCCAACACATTAGATTAGACCTGACTACTAGTCCATCACAGTAGATCAGACCTGACCACTAGTCCATCACATTAGATCAGACCTGACCACTAGTCCAACACATTAGATTAGACCTGACTACTAGTCCAACACATTAGATCAGACCTGACAACTAGTCCAACACATTAGATCAGACCTGACCACTAGTCCATCACATTAGATCAGACCACTAGTCCAACACATTAGATCAGACCTGACCACTAGTCCATCACATTAGATCAGAACCGACCACTAGTCCAACACATTAGATCAGACCTGACCACTAGTCCAACACATTAGATCAGACCTGACCACTAGTCCAACACATTAGATCAGACATGACCACTAGTCCAACACATTCGATCAGACCTGACCACTAGTCCATCACATTAGATCAGACCACTAGTCCATCACATTAGATCAGACCACTAGTCCATCACATTAGATCAGACCTGACCACTAGTCCATCACATTAGATCAGACCACTAGTCCATCACATTAGATCAGACCACTAGTCCATCACATTAGACCTGACCACTAGTCCATCACATTAGACCTGACCACTAGTCCATCACATTAGATCAGACCTGACCACTAGTCCAACACATTAGATCAGACCTGACCACTAGTCCATCACATTAGATCAGACCACTAGTCCATCACATTAGATCAGACCTGACCACTAGTCCATCACATTAGATCAGACCACTAGTCCATCACATTAGATCAGACCTGACCACTAGTCCATCACATTAGATCAGACCTGACCACTAGTCCAACACATTAGATCAGACCACTAGTCCAACACATTAGATCAGACCTGACCACTAGTCCATCACATTAGATCAGACCACTAGTCCATCACATTAGATCAGACCTGACCACTAGTCCATCACATTAGATCAGACCACTAGTCCATCACATTAGATCAGACCTGACCACTAGTCCATCACATTAGATCAGACCTGACCACTAGTCCAACACATTAGATCAGACCACTAGTCCATCACATTAGATCAGACCTGACCACTAGTCCAACACATTAGATCAGACCTGACCACTAGTCCATCACATTAGATCAGACCTGACCACTAGTCCATCACATTAGATCAGACCTGACCACTAGTCCATCACATTAGATCAGACCTGACCACTAGTCCATCACATTAGATCAGACCTGACCACTAGTCCATCACATTAGATCAGACCTGACCACTAGTCCATCACATTAGATCAGACCTGACCACTAGTCCATCACATTAGATCAGACCTGACCACTAGTCCATCACATTAGATCAGACCTGACCACTAGTCCATCACATTAGATCAGACCTGACCACTAGTCCATCACATTAGATCAGACCACTAGTCCAACACATTAGATCAGACCACTAGTCCATCACATTAGATCAGACCACTAGTCCATCACATTAGATCAGACCACTAGTCCATCACATTAGATCAGACCTGACCACTAGTCCATCACATTAGATCAGACCTGACCACTAGTCCATCACATTAGATCAGACCTGACCACTAGTCCAATACATTAAATCAGACCTGACCACTTGTCCATCACATTAGATCAGACCTGACCACTAGTCCAACACATTAGATCAGACCTGACCACTAGTCCATCACATTAGATCAGACCACTAGTCCATCACATTAGATCAGACCACTAGTCCATCACATTAGATCAGACCTGACCACTAGTCCATCACATTAGATCAGACCACTAGTCCATCACATTAGATCAGACCTGACCACTAGTCCATCACATTAGATCAGACCACTAGTCCATCACATTAGATCAGACCACTAGTCCATCACATTAGATCAGACCACTAGCCCATCACATTAGATCAGACCTGACCACTAGTCCATCACATTAGATCAGACCTGACCACTAGTCCATCACATTAGATCAGACCTGACCACTAGTCCATCACATTAGACCTGACCACTAGTCCATCACATTAGATCAGACCTGACCACTAGTCCATCACATTAGACCTGACCACTAGTCCAACACATTAGATCAGACCACTAGTCCATCACAATAGACCTGACCACTAGTCCATCACATTAGATCAGACCACTAGTCCATCACATTAGACCTGACCACTAGTCCATCACATTAGATCAGACCACTAGTCCATCACATTAGATCAGATCTGACCAATAGTCCATCACATTAGATCAGACCTGACCACTAGTCCATCACATTAGATCAGACCTGACCACTAGTCCATCACATTAGATCAGACCTGACCACTAGTCCATCACATTAGATCAGACCTGACCACTAGTCCATCACATTAGATCAGACCTGACCACTAGTCCATCACATTAGATCAGACCTGACCACTAGTCCATCACATTAGATCAGACCACTAGTCCAACACATTAGATCAGACCACTAGTCCATCACATTAGATCAGACCACTAGCCCATCACATTAGATCAGACCTGACCACTAGTCCATCACATTAGATTAGACCTGACCACTAGTCCATCACATTAGATCAGACCACTAGTCCAACACATTAGATCAGACCTGACCACTAGTCCATCACATTAGATCAGACCACTAGTCCATCACATTAGATCAGACTACTAGTCCATCACATTAGATCAGACCTGACCACTAGTCCATCACATTAGATCAGACCACTAGTCCATCACATTAGATCAGACCTGACCACTAGTCCATCACATTAGACCAGACCACTAGTCCATCACATTAGATCAGACCTGACCACTAGTCCATCACATTAGATCAGACCTGACCACTAGTCCATCACATTAGATCAGACCTGACCACTAGTCCATCACATTAGATCAGACCACTAGTCCATCACATTAGATCAGACCACTAGTCCATCACATTAGATCAGACCTGACCACTAGTCCATCACATTAGACCAGACCACTAGTCCATCACATTAGATCAGACCTGACCACTAGTCCATCACATTAGACCAGACCACTAGTCCATCACATTAGATCAGACCTGACCACTAGTCCATCACATTAGACCTGACCACTAGTCCATCACATTAGATCAGACCTGACCACTAGTCCATCACATTAGATCAGACCTGACCACTAGTCCATCACATTAGATCAGACCTGACCACTAGTCCATCACATTAGACCAGACCTGACTACTAGTCCATCACATTAGATCAGACCACTAGTCCAACACATTAGATCAGACCTGACCACTAGTCCATTACATTAGATTAGACCTGACCACTAGTCCATCACATTAGATCAGACCTGACCACTAGTCCATCACATTAGATCAGACCTGACCACTAGTCCATCACATTAGATCAGACCACTAGTCCATCACATTAGATCAGACCTGACCACTAGTCCATCACATTAGATCAGACCTGACCACTAGTCCATCACATTAGATCAGACCTGACCACTAGTCCATCACATTAGATCAGACCTGACCACTAGTCCATCACATTAGACCTGACCACTAGTCCATCACATTAGATCAGACCTGACCACTAGTCCATCACATTAGACCTGACCACTAGTCCAACACATTAGATCAGACCACTAGTCCATCACATTAGACCTGACCACTAGTCCATCGCATTAGATCAGACCACTAGTCCATCACATTAGACCTGACCACTAGTCCATCACATTAGATCAGACCACTAGTCCATCACATTAGATCAGATCTGACCAATAGTCCATCACATTAGATCAGACCTGACCACTAGTCCATCACATTAGATCAGACCTGACCACTAGTCCATCACATTAGATCAGACCTGACCACTAGTCCATCACATTAGATCAGACCTGACCACTAGTCCATCACATTAGATCAGACCTGACCACTAGTCCATCACATTAGATCAGACCTGACCACTAGTCCATCACATTAGATCAGACCACTAGTCCAACACATTAGATCAGACCACTAGTCCATCACATTAGATCAGACCACTAGCCCATCACATTAGATCAGACCTGACCACTAGTCCATCACATTAGATTAGACCTGACCACTAGTCCATCACATTAGATCAGACCACTAGTCCAACACATTAGATCAGACCTGACCACTAGTCCATCACATTAGATCAGACCACTAGTCCATCACATTAGATCAGACTACTAGTCCATCACATTAGATCAGACCTGACCACTAGTCCATCACATTAGATCAGACCACTAGTCCATCACATTAGATCAGACCTGACCACTAGTCCATTACATTAGACCAGACCACTAGTCTATCACATTAGATCAGACCTGACCACTAGTCCATCACATTAGATCAGACCTGACCACTAGTCCATCACATTAGATCAGACCTGACCACTAGTCCATCACATTAGATCAGACCTGACCACTAGTCCATCACATTAGATCAGACCTGACCACTAGTCCATCACATTAGATCAGACCACTAGTCCATCACATTAGATCAGACCACTAGTCCATCACATTAGATCAGACCTGACCACTAGTCCATCACATTAGACCAGACCACTAGTCCATCACATTAGATCAGACCTGACCACTAGTCCATCACATTAGACCAGACCACTAGTCCATCACATTAGATCAGACCTGACCACTAGTCCATCACATTAGACCTGACCACTAGTCCATCACATTAGATCAGACCTGACCACTAGTCCATCACATTAGATCAGACCTGACCACTAGTCCATCACATTAGATCAGACCTGACCACTAGTCCATCACATTAGACCAGACCTGACTACTAGTCCATCACATTAGATCAGACCACTAGTCCAACACATTAGATCAGACCTGACCACTAGTCCATTACATTAGATTAGACCTGACCACTAGTCCATCACATTAGATCAGACCACTAGTCCATCACATTAGATCAGACCTGACCACTAGTCCATCACATTAGATCAGACCTGACCACTAGTCCATCACATTAGATCAGACCTGACCACTAGTCCATCACATTAGATCAGACCACTAGTCCATCACATTAGATCAGACCTGACCACTAGTCCATCACATTAGATCAGACCTGACCACTAGTCCAACACATTAGATCAGACCTGACCACTAGTCCATCACATTAGATCAGACCACTAGTCCATCACATTAGATCAGACCTGACCACTAGTCCATCACATTAGATCAGACCACTAGTCCATCACATTAGATCAGACCTGACCACTAGTCCATCACATTAGATCAGACCACTAGTCCATCACATTAGATCAGACCTGACCACTAGTCCATCACATTAGATCAGACCACTAGTCCATCACATTAGATCAGACCACTAGTCCATCACATTAGATCAGACCTGACCACTAGTCCATCACATTAGATCAGACCACTAGTCCATCACATTAGATCAGACCACTAGTCCATCACATTAGATCAGACCTGACCACTAGTCCATCACATTAGATCAGACCTGACCAATAGTCCATCACATTAGACCTGACCACTAGTCCATCACATTAGACCTGACCACTAGTCCATCACATTAGATCAGACCTGACCACTAGTCCATCACATTAGATCAGACCACTAGTCCAACACATTAGATCAGACCACTAGTCCATCACATTAGATCAGACCACTAGTCCATCACATTAGATCAGACCACTAGTCCATCACATTAGATCAGACCACTAGTCCATCACATTAGATCAGACCTGACCACTAGTCCATCACATTAGATCAGACCTGACCACTAGTCCAACACATTAAATCAGACCTGACCACTAGTCCATCACATTAGATCAGACCTGACCACTAGTCCAACACATTAGATCAGACCTGACCACTAGTCCATCACATTAGATCAGACCACTAGTCCATCACATTAGATCAGACCACTAGTCCATCAAATTAGATCAGACCTGACCACTAGTCCATCACATTAGATCAGACCACTAGTCCATCACATTAGATCAGACCACTAGTCCATCACATTAGATCAGACCACTAGTCCATCACATTAGATCAGACCACTAGCCCATCACATTAGATCAGACCTGACCACTAGTCCATCACATTAGATCAGACCTGACCACTAGTCCATCACATTAGACCTGACCACTAGTCCATCACATTAGATCAGACCTGACCACTAGTCCATCACATTAGACCTGACCACTAGTCCAACACATTAGATCAGACCACTAGTCCATCACAATAGACCTGACCACTAGTCCATCACATTAGATCAGACCACTAGTCCATCACATTAGACCTGACCACTAGTCCATCACATTAGATCAGACCACTAGTCCATCACATTAGATCAGACCTGACCACTAGTCCATCACATTAGATCAGACCTGACCACTAGTCCATCACATTAGATCAGACCTGACCACTAGTCCATCACATTAGACCAGACCTGACTACTAGTCCATCACATTAGATCAGACCACTAGTCCAACACATTAGATCAGACCTGACCACTAGTCCATCACATTAGATTAGACCTGACCACTAGTCCATCACATTAGATCAGACCACTAGTCCATCACATTAGATCAGACCTGACCACTAGTCCATCACATGAGATCAGACCTGACCACTAGTCCATCACATTAGATCAGACCTGACCACTAGTCCATCACATTAGATCAGACCACTAGTCCATCACATTAGATCAGACCTGACCACTAGTCCATCACATTAGATCAGACCTGACCACTAGTCCATCACATTAGATCAGACCTGACCACTAGTCCATCACATTAGATCAGACCTGACCACTGGTCCATCACATTAGATCAGACCTGACCACTAGTCCATCACATTAGATCAGACCACTAGTCCAACACATTAGATCAGACCACTAGTCCATCACATTAGATCAGACCACTAGTCCATCACATTAGATCAGACCTGACCACTAGTCCATCACATTAGATTAGACCTGACCACTAGTCCATCACATTAGATCAGACCACTAGTCCAACACATTAGATCAGACCTGACCACTAGTCCATCACATTAGATCAGACCACTAGTCCATCACATTAGATCAGACTACTAGTCCATCACATTAGATCAGACCTGACCACTAGTCCATCACATTAGATCAGACCACTAGTCCATCACATTAGATCAGACCTGACCACTAGTCCATCACATTAGACCAGACCACTAGTCCATCACATTAGATCAGACCTGACCACTAGTCCATCACATTAGATCAGACCTGACCACTAGTCCATCACATTAGATCAGACCTGACCACTAGTCCATCACATTAGATCAGACCTGACCACTAGTCCATCACATTAGATCAGACCTGACCACTAGTCCATCACATTAGATCAGACCACTAGTCCATCACATTAGATCAGACCACTAGTCCATCACATTAGATCAGACCTGACCACTAGTCCATCACATTAGACCAGACCACTAGTCCATCACATTAGATCAGACCTGACCACTAGTCCATCACATTAGATCAGACCTGACCACTAGTCCATCACATTAGACCTGACCACTAGTCCATCACATTAGATCAGACCTGACCACTAGTCCATCACATTAGATCAGACCTGACCACTAGTCCATCACATTAGATCAGACCTGACCACTAGTCCATCACATTAGACCAGACCTGACTACTAGTCCATCACATTAGATCAGACCACTAGTCCAACACATTAGATCAGACCTGACCACTAGTCCATCACATTAGATTAGACCTGACCACTAGTCCATCACATTAGATCAGACCACTAGTCCATCACATTAGATCAGACCTGACCACTAGTCCATCACATGAGATCAGACCTGACCACTAGTCCATCACATTAGATCAGACCTGATCACTAGTCCATCACATTAGATCAGACCACTAGTCCATCACATTAGATCAGACCTGACCACTAGTCCATCACATTAGATCAGACCTGACCACTAGTCCAACACATTATATCAGACCTGACCACTAGTCCATCACATTAGATCAGACCACTAGTCCATCACATTAGATCAGACCACTAGTCCATCACATTAGATCAGACCACTAGTCCATCACATTAGATCAGACCTGACCACTAGTCCATCACATTAGATTAGACCTGACCACTAGTCCATCACATTAGATCAGACCACTAGTCCAACACATTAGATCAGACCTGACCACTAGTCCATCACATTAGATCAGACCACTAGTCCATCACATTAGATCAGACTACTAGTCCATCACATTAGATCAGACCTGACCACTAGTCCATCACATTAGATCAGACCACTAGTCCATCACATTAGATCAGACCTGACCACTAGTCCATCACATTAGACCAGACCACTAGTCCATCACATTAGATCAGACCTGACCACTAGTCCATCACATTAGATCAGACCTGACCACTAGTCCATCACATTAGATCAGACCTGACCACTAGTCCATCACATTAGATCAGACCTGACCACTAGTCCATCACATTAGATCAGACCTGACCACTAGTCCATCACATTAGATCAGACCACTAGTCCATCACATTAGATCAGACCACTAGTCCATCACATTAGATCAGACCTGACCACTAGTCCATCACATTAGACCAGACCACTAGTCCATCACATTAGATCAGACCTGACCACTAGTCCATCACATTAGACCAGACCACTAGTCCATCACATTAGATCAGACCTGACCACTAGTCCATCACATTAGACCTGACCACTAGTCCATCACATTAGATCAGACCTGACCACTAGTCCATCACATTAGATCAGACCTGACCACTAGTCCATCACATTAGATCAGACCTGACCACTAGTCCATCACATTAGACCAGACCTGACTACTAGTCCATCACATTAGATCAGACCACTAGTCCAACACATTAGATCAGACCTGACCACTAGTCCATCACATTAGATTAGACTTGACCACTAGTCCATCACATTAGATCAGACCACTAGTCCATCACATTAGATCAGACCTGACCACTAGTCCATCACATGAGATCAGACCTGACCACTAGTCCATCACATTAGATCAGACCTGATCACTAGTCCATCACATTAGATCAGACCACTAGTCCATCACATTAGATCAGACCTGACCACTAGTCCATCACATTAGATCAGACCTGACCACTAGTCCAACACATTATATCAGACCTGACCACTAGTCCATCACATTAGATCAGACCACTAGTCCATCACATTAGATCAGACCTGACCACTAGTCCATCACATTAGATCAGACCACTAGTCCATCACATTAGATCAGATCACTAGTCCATCACATTAGATCAGACCTGACCACTAGTCCAACACATTAGATCAGACCACTAGTCCATCACATTAGATCAGACCTGACCACTAGTCCATCACATTAGATCAGACCACTAGTCCATCACATTAGATCAGACCTGACCACTAGTCCATCACATTAGATCAGACCTGACCACTAGTCCATCACCATAGATCAGACCTGACCACTAGTCCATCACATTAGATCAGACCTGACCACTAGTCCATCACATTAGATCAGACCACTAGTCCATCACATTAGATCAGACCACTAGTCCATCAAATTAGATCAGACCTGACCACTAGTCCATCACATTAGATCAGACCACTAGTCCATCACATTAGATCAGACCTGACCACTAGTCCATCACCATAGATCAGACCTGACCACTAGTCCATCACATTAGATCAGACCTGACCACTAGTCCATCACATTAGATCAGACCACTAGTCCATCACATTAGATCAGACCACTAGTCCATCACATTAGATCAGACCACTAGCCCATCACATTAGATCAGACCTGACCACTAGTCCATCACATTAGATCAGACCTGACCACTAGTCCATCACATTAGACCTGACCACTAGTCCAACACATTAGATCAGACCACTAGTCCATCACAATAGACCTGACCACTAGTCCATCACATTAGATCAGACCACTAGTCCATCACATTAGACCTGACCACTAGTCCATCACATTAGATCAGACCACTAGTCCATCACATTAGATCAGACCTGACCACTAGTCCATCACATTAGATCAGACCTGACCACTAGTCCATCACATTAGATCAGACCTGACCACTAGTCCATCACATTAGATCAGACCTGACCACTAGTCCATCACATTAGATCAGACCTGACCACTAGTCCATCACATTAGATCAGACCACTAGTCCATCACATTAGATCAGACCACTAGTCCATCACATTAGATCAGACCTGACCACTAGTCCATCACATTAGACCAGACCACTAGTCCATCACATTAGATCAGACCTGACCACTAGTCCATCACATTAGACCAGACCACTAGTCCATCACATTAGATCAGACCTGACCACTAGTCCATCACATTAGACCTGACCACTAGTCCATCACATTAGATCAGACCTGACCACTAGTCCATCACATTAGATCAGACCTGACCACTAGTCCATCACATTAGATCAGACCACTAGTCCATCACATTAGATCAGACCACTAGTCCATCACATTAGATCAGACCACTAGCCCATCACATTAGATCAGACCTGACCACTAGTCCATCACATTAGATCAGACCTGACCACTAGTCCATCACATTAGACCTGACCACTAGTCCATCACATTAGATCAGACCTGACCACTAGTCCATCACATTAGACCTGACCACTAGTCCAACACATTAGATCAGACCACTAGTCCATCACAATAGACCTGACCACTAGTCCATCACATTAGATCAGACCACTAGTCCATCACATTAGACCTGACCACTAGTCCATCACATTAGATCAGACCACTAGTCCATCATATTAGATCAGACCTGACCACTAGTCCATCACATTAGATCAGACCTGACCACTAGTCCATCACATTAGATCAGACCTGACCACTAGTCCATCACATTAGATCAGACCTGACCACTAGTCCATCACATTAGATCAGACCTGACCACTAGTCCATCACATTAGATCAGACCACTAGTCCATCACATTAGATCAGACCACTAGTCCATCACATTAGATCAGACCTGACCACTAGTCCATCACATTAGACCAGACCACTAGTCCATCACATTAGATCAGACCTGACCACTAGTCCATCACATTAGACCAGACCACTAGTCCATCACATTAGATCAGACCTGACCACTAGTCCATCACATTAGACCTGACCACTAGTCCATCACATTAGATCAGACCTGACCACTAGTCCATCACATTAGATCAGACCTGACCACTAGTCCATCACATTAGATCAGACCTGACCACTAGTCCATCACATTAGACCAGACCTGACTACTAGTCCATCACATTAGATCAGACCACTAGTCCAACACATTAGATCAGACCTGACCACTAGTCCATCACATTAGATTAGACCTGACCACTAGTCCATCACATTAGATCAGACCACTAGTCCATCACATTAGATCAGACCTGACCACTAGTCCATCACATGAGATCAGACCTGACCACTTGTCCATCACATTAGATCAGACCTGACCACTAGTCCATCACATTAGATCAGACCACTAGTCCATCACATTAGATCAGACCTGACCACTAGTCCATCACATTAGATCAGACCTGACCACTAGTCCAACACATTATATCAGACCTGACCACTAGTCCATCACATTAGATCAGACCACTAGTCCATCACATTAGATCAGACCTGACCACTAGTCCATCACATTAGATAAGACCACTAGTCCATCACATTAGATCAGACCACTAGTCCATCACATTAGATCAGACCTGACCACTAGTCCAACACATTAGATCAGACCACTAGTCCATCACATTAGATCAGACCTGACCACTAGTCCATCACATTAGATCAGACCACTAGTCCATCACATTAGATCAGACCTGACCACTAGTCCATCACATTAGATCAGACCTGACCACTAGTCCATCACCATAGATCAGACCTGACCACTAGTCCATCACATTAGATCAGACCTGACCACTAGTCCATCACATTAGATCAGACCACTAGTCCATCACATTAGATCAGACCACTAGTCCATCAAATTAGATCAGACCTGACCACTAGTCCATCACATTAGATCAGACCACTAGTCCATCACATTAGATCAGACCTGACCACTAGTCCATCACCATAGATCAGACCTGACCACTAGTCCATCACATTAGATCAGACCTGACCACTAGTCCATCACATTAGATCAGACCACTAGTCCATCACATTAGATCAGACCACTAGTCCATCACATTAGATCAGACCACTAGCCCATCACATTAGATCAGACCTGACCACTAGTCCATCACATTAGATCAGACCTGACCACTAGTCCATCACATTAGACCTGACCACTAGTCCATCACATTAGATCAGACCTGACCACTAGTCCATCACATTAGACCTGACCACTAGTCCAACACATTAGATCAGACCACTAGTCCATCACAATAGACCTGACCACTAGTCCATCACATTAGATTAGACCACTAGTCCATCACATTAGACCTGACCACTAGTCCATCACATTAGATCAGACCACTAGTCCATCACATTCGATCAGACCTGACCACTAGTCCATCACATTAGATCAGACCTGACCACTAGTCCATCACATTAGATCAGACCTGACCACTAGTCCATCACATTAGATCAGACCTGACCACTAGTCCATCACATTAGATCAGACCTGACCACTGGTCCATCACATTAGATCAGACCTGACCACTAGTCCATCACATTAGATCAGACCACTAGTCCAACACATTAGATCAGACCACTAGTCCATCACATTAGATCAGACCACTAGTCCATCACATTAGATCAGACCTGACCACTAGTCCATCACATTAGATTAGACCTGACCACTAGTCCATCACATTAGATCAGACCACTAGTCCAACACATTAGATCAGACCTGACCACTAGTCCATCACATTAGATCAGACCACTAGTCCATCACATTAGATCAGACTACTAGTCCATCACATTAGATCAGACCTGACCACTAGTCCATCACATTAGATCAGACCACTAGTCCATCACATTAGATCAGACCTGACCACTAGTCCATCACATTAGACCAGACCACTAGTCCATCACATTAGATCAGACCTGACCACTAGTCCATCACATTAGATCAGACCTGACCACTAGTCCATCACATTAGATCAGACCACTAGTCCATCACATTAGATCAGACCTGACCACTAGTCCATCACATTAGACCTGACCACTAGTCCATCACATTAGATCAGACCTGACCACTAGTCCATCACATTAGATCAGACCTGACCACTAGTCCATCACATTAGATCAGACCTGACCACTAGTCCATCACATTAGACCAGACCTGACTACTAGTCCATCACATTAGATCAGACCACTAGTCCAACACATTAGATCAGACCTGACCACTAGTCCATTACATTAGATTAGACCTGACCACTAGTCCATCACATTAGATCAGACCACTAGTCCATCACATTAGATCAGACCTGACCACTAGTCCATCACATTAGATCAGACCTGACCACTAGTCCATCACATTAGATCAGACCTGACCACTAGTCCATCACATTAGATCAGACCACTAGTCCATCACATTAGATCAGACCTGACCACTAGTCCATCACATTAGATCAGACCTGACCACTAGTCCAACACATTAGATCAGACCTGACCACTAGTCCATCACATTAGATCAGACCACTAGTCCATCACATTAGATCAGACCTGACCACTAGTCCATCACATTAGACCAGACCACTAGTCCATCACATTAGATCAGACCTGACCACTAGTCCATCACATTAGACCAGACCACTAGTCCATCACATTAGATCAGACCTGACCACTAGTCCATCACATTAGACCTGACCACTAGTCCATCACATTAGATCAGACCTGACCACTAGTCCATCACATTAGATCAGACCTGACCACTAGTCCATCACATTAGATCAGACCTGACCACTAGTCCATCACATTAGACCAGACCTGACTACTAGTCCATCACATTAGATCAGACCACTAGTCCAACACATTAGATCAGACCTGACCACTAGTCCATCACATTAGATTAGACCTGACCACTAGTCCATCACATTAGATCAGACCACTAGTCCATCACATTAGATCAGACCTGACCACTAGTCCATCACATGAGATCAGACCTGACCACTAGTCCATCACATTAGATCAGACCTGACCACTAGTCCATCACATTAGATCAGACCACTAGTCCATCACATTAGATCAGACCTGACCACTAGTCCATCACATTAGATCAGACCTGACCACTAGTCCAACACATTATATCAGACCTGACCACTAGTCCATCACATTAGATCAGACCACTAGTCCATCACATTAGATCAGACCTGACCACTAGTCCATCACATTAGATCAGACCACTAGTCCATCACATTAGATCAGATCACTAGTCCATCACATTAGATCAGACCTGACCACTAGTCCAACACATTAGATCAGACCACTAGTCCATCACATTAGATCAGACCTGACCACTAGTCCATCACATTAGATCAGACCACTAGTCCATCACATTAGATCAGACCTGACCACTAGTCCATCACATTAGATCAGACCTGACCACTAGTCCATCACCATAGATCAGACCTGACCACTAGTCCATCACATTAGATCAGACCTGACCACTAGTCCATCACATTAGATCAGACCACTAGTCCATCACATTAGATCAGACCACTAGTCCATCAAATTAGATCAGACCTGACCACTAGTCCATCACATTAGATCAGACCACTAGTCCCTCACATTAGATCAGACCTGACCACTAGTCCATCACCATAGATCAGACCTGACCACTAGTCCATCACATTAGATCAGACCTGTCCACTAGTCCATCACATTAGATCAGACCACTAGTCCATCACATTAGATCAGACCACTAGTCCATCACATTAGATCAGACCACTAGCCCATCACATTAGATCAGACCTGACCACTAGTCCATCACATTAGATCAGACCTGACCACTAGTCCATCACATTAGACCTGACCACTAGTCCATCACATTAGATCAGACCTGACCACTAGTCCATCACATTAGACCTGACCACTAGTCCAACACATTAGATCAGACCACTAGTCCATCACAATAGACCAGACCACTAGTCCATCACATTAGATCAGACCACTAGTCCATCACATTAGACCTGACCACTAGTCCATCACATTAGATCAGACCACTAGTCCATCACATTAGATCAGACCTGACCACTAGTCCATCACATTAGATCAGACCTGACCACTAGTCCATCACATTAGATCAGACCTGACCACTAGTCCATCACATTAGATCAGACCTGACCACTAGTCCATCACATTAGATCAGACCTGACCACTAGTCCATCACATTAGATCAGACCACTAGTCCATCACATTAGATCAGACCACTAGTCCATCACATTAGATCAGACCTGACCACTAGTCCATCACATTAGACCAGACCACTAGTCCATCACATTAGATCAGACCTGACCACTAGTCCATCACATTAGACCAGACCACTAGTCCATCACATTAGATCAGACCTGACCACTAGTCCATCACATTAGACCTGACCACTAGTCCATCACATTAGATCAGACCTGACCACTAGTCCATCACATTAGATCAGACCTGACCACTAGTCCATCACATTAGATCAGACCACTAGTCCATCACATTAGATCAGACCACTAGTCCATCACATTAGATCAGACCACTAGCCCATCACATTAGATCAGACCTGACCACTAGTCCATCACATTAGATCAGACCTGACCACTAGTCCATCACATTAGACCTGACCACTAGTCCATCACATTAGATCAGACCTGACCACTAGTCCATCACATTAGACCTGACCACTAGTCCAACACATTAGATCAGACCACTAGTCCATCACAATAGACCTGACCACTAGTCCATCACATTAGATCAGACCACTAGTCCATCACATTAGACCTGACCACTAGTCCATCACATTAGATCAGACCACTAGTCCATCACATTAGATCAGACCTGACCACTAGTCCATCACATTAGATCAGACCTGACCACTAGTCCATCACATTAGATCAGACCTGACCACTAGTCCATCACATTAGATCAGACCTGACCACTAGTCCATCACATTAGATCAGACCTGACCACTAGTCCATCACATTAGATCAGACCACTAGTCCATCACATTAGATCAGACCACTAGTCCATCACATTAGATCAGACCTGACCACTAGTCCATCACATTAGACCAGACCACTAGTCCATCACATTAGATCAGACCTGACCACTAGTCCATCACATTAGACCAGACCACTAGTCCATCACATTAGATCAGACCTGACCACTAGTCCATCACCTTAGACCTGACCACTAGTCCATCACATTAGATCAGACCTGACCACTAGTCCATCACATTAGATCAGACCTGACCACTAGTCCATCACATTAGATCAGACCTGACCACTAGTCCATCACATTAGACCAGACCTGACTACTAGTCCATCACATTAGATCAGACCACTAGTCCAACACATTAGATCAGACCTGACCACTAGTCCATCACATTAGATTAGACCTGACCACTAGTCCATCACATTAGATCAGACCACTAGTCCATCACATTAGATCAGACCTGACCACTAGTCCATCACATGAGATCAGACCTGACCACTAGTCCATCACATTAGATCAGACCTGACCACTAGTCCATCACATTAGATCAGACCACTAGTCCATCACATTAGATCAGACCTGACCACTAGTCCATCACATTAGATCAGACCTGACCACTAGTCCAACACATTATATCAGACCTGACCACTAGTCCATCACATTAGATCAGACCACTAGTCCATCACATTAGATCAGACCTGACCACTAGTCCATCACATTAGATCAGACCACTAGTCCATCACATTAGATCTCACCACTAGTCCATCACATTAGATCAGACCTGACCACTAGTCCAACACATTAGATCAGACCACTAGTCCATCACATTAGATCAGACCTGACCACTAGTCCATCACATTAGATCAGACCACTAGTCCATCACATTAGATCAGACCTGACCACTAGTCCATCACATTAGATCAGACCTGACCACTAGTCCATCACCATAGATCAGACCTGACCACTAGTCCATCACATTAGATCAGACCTGACCACTAGTCCATCACATTAGATCAGACCACTAGTCCATCACATTAGATCAGACTACTAGTCCATCAAATTAGATCAGACCTGACCACTAGTCCATCACATTAGATCAGACCACTAGTCCATCACATTAGATCAGACCTGACCACTAGTCCATCACCATAGATCAGACCTGACCACTAGTCCATCACATTAGATCAGACCTGACCACTAGTCCATCACATTAGATCAGACCACTAGTCCATCACATTAGATCAGACCACTAGTCCATCACATTAGATCAGACCACTAGCCCATCACATTAGATCAGACCTGACCACTAGTCCATCACATTAGATCAGACCTGACCACTAGTCCATCACATTAGACCTGACCACTAGTCCATCACATTAGATCAGACCTGACCACTAGTCCATCACATTAGACCTGACCACTAGTCCAACACATTAGATCAGACCACTAGTCCATCACAATAGACCTGACCACTAGTCCATCACATTAGATCAGACCACTAGTCCATCACATTAGACCTGACCACTAGTCCATCACATTAGATCAGACCACTAGTCCATCACATTAGATCAGACCTGACCACTAGTCCATCACATTAGATCAGACCTGACCACTAGTCCATCACATTAGATCAGACCTGACCACTAGTCCATCACATTAGATCAGACCTGACCACTAGTCCATCACATTAGATCAGACCTGACCACTGGTCCATCACATTAGATCAGACCTGACCACTAGTCCATCACATTAGATCAGACCACTAGTCCAACACATTAGATCAGACCACTAGTCCATCACATTAGAACAGACCACTAGTCCATCACATTAGATCAGACCTGACCACTAGTCCATCACATTAGATTAGACCTGACCACTAGTCCATCACATTAGATCAGACCACTAGTCCAACACATTAGATCAGACCTGACCGCTAGTCCATCACATTAGATCAGACCACTAGTCCATCACATTAGATCAGACTACTAGTCCATCACATTAGATCAGACCTGACCACTAGTCCATCACATTAGATCAGACCACTAGTCCATCACATTAGATCAGACCTGACCACAAGTCCATCACATTAGACCAGACCACTAGTCCATCACATTAGATCAGACCTGACCACTAGTCCATCACATTAGATCAGACCTGACCACTAGTCCATCACATTAGATCAGACCTGACCACTAGTCCATCACATTAGATCAGACCTGACCACTAGTCCATCACATTAGATCAGACCTGACCACTAGTCCATCACATTAGATCAGACCACTAGTCCATCACATTAGATCAGACCACTAGTCCATCACATTAGATCAGACCTGACCACTAGTCCATCACATTAGACCAGACCACTAGTCCATCACATTAGATCAGACCTGACCACTAGTCCATCACATTAGACCAGACCACTAGTCCATCACATTAGATCAGACCTGACCACTAGTCCATCACATTAGACCTGACCACTAGTCCATCACATTAGATCAGACCTGACCACTAGTCCATCACATTAGATTAGACCTGACCACTAGTCCATCACATTAGATCAGACCTGACCACTAGTCCATCACATTAGACCAGACCTGACTACTAGTCCATCACATTAGATCAGACCACTAGTCCAACACATTAGATCAGACCTGACCACTAGTCCATCACATTAGATTAGACCTGACCACTAGTCCATCACATTAGATCAGACCACTAGTCCATCACATTAGATCAGACCACTAGTCCAACACATTAGATCAGACCTGACCACTAGTCCATCACATTAGATCAGACCTGACCACTAGTCCATCACATTAGATCAGACCTGACCACTAGTCCATCACATTAGATCAGACCACTAGTCCATCACATTAGATCAGACCTGACCACTAGTCCATCACATTAGATCAGACCTGACCACTAGTCCAACACATTAGATCAGACCTGACCACTAGTCCATCACATTAGATCAGACCACTAGTCCATCACATTAGATCAGACCTGACCACTAGTCCATCACATTAGATAAGACCACTAGTCCATCACATTAGATCAGACCACTAGTCCATCACATTAGATCAGACCTGACCACTAGTCCAACACATTAGATCAGACCACTAGTCCATCACATTAGATCAGACCTGACCACTAGTCCATCACATTAGATCAGACCACTAGTCCATCACATTAGATCAGACCTGACCACTAGTCCATCACATTAGATCAGACCTGACCACTAGTCCATCACATTAGATCAGA
Source organism: Salvelinus fontinalis (assembly GCF_029448725.1). NCBI lineage: Eukaryota > Metazoa > Chordata > Actinopteri > Salmoniformes > Salmonidae > Salvelinus > Salvelinus fontinalis. The sequence goes on along the minus strand of NW_026600348.1, from coordinate 73,487 downwards.
CCACTAGTCCATCACATTAGAACAGACCTGACCACTAGTCCATCACATTAGATCAGACCACTAGTCCATCACATTAGATCAGACCACTAGTCCATCACATTAGACCTTACCACTAGTCCATCACATTAGACCTGACCACTAGTCCATCACATTAGATCAGACCTGACCACTAGTCCATCACATTAGATCAGACCACTAGTCCATCACATTAGATCAGACCACTAGTCCATCACATTAGACCTGACCACTAGTCCATCACATTAGATCAGACCTGACCACTAGTCCATCACATTAGATCAGACCTGACCACTAGTCCATCACATTAGATCAGACCTGACCACTAGTCCATCACATTAGATCAGACCTGACCACTAGTCCATCACATTAGATCAGACCACTAGTCCAACACATTATATCAGACCACTAGTCCATCACATTAGATCAGACCTGACCACTAGTCCATCACATTAGATCAGACCTGACCACTAGTCCATCACATTAGATCAGACCTGACCACTAGTCCATCACATTAGATCAGACCTGACCACTAGTCCAACACATTAGATCAGACCTGACCACTAGTCCATCACATTAGATCAGACCTGACCACTAGTCCATCACATTAGATCAGACCTGACCACTAGTCCATCACATTAGATCAGACCTGAACAGTAGTCCAACACATTAGATCAGACCTGACCACTAGTCCATCACATTAGATTAGACCTGACCAGTAGTCCATCACATTAGATCAGACCTGACCACTAGTCCATCACATTAGATCAGACATGACCACTAGTCCATCACATTAGATCAAACCTGACCACTAGTCCATCACATTAGATCAGACCACTAGTCCATCACATTAGATCAGACCACTAGTCCATCACATTAGATCAGACCTGACCACTAGTCCATCACATTAGATCAGACCACTAGTCCATCACATTAGATCAGACCACTAGTCCATCACATTAGATCTGACCTGACCACTAGTCCATCACATTAGATCAGACCACTAGTCCATCACATTAGATCAGACCTGACCACTAGTCCATCACATTAGATCAGACCACTAGTCCATCACATTAGATCAGACCTGACCACTAGTCCATCACATTAGATCAGACCTGACCACTAGTCCATCACATTAGATCAGACCTGACCACTAGTCCATCACATTAGATCAGACCTGACCACTAGTCCATCACATTAGATTAGACCTGACCACTAGTCCATCACATTAGATCAGACCACTAGTCCATCACATTAGATCAGACCACTAGTCCATCACATTAGATCAGACCACTAGTCCATCACATTAGATCAGACCTGACCACTAGTCCATCACATTAGATTAGACCTGACTACTAGTCCATCACATTAGACCTGACCACTAGTCCATCACATTAGATCAGACCTGACCACTAGTCCATCACATTAGACCTGACCACTAGTCCAACACATTAGACCTGACCACTAGTCCAACACATTAGATCAGACCTGACCACTAGTCCAACACATTAGATCAGACCTGACCACTAGTCCAACACATTAGATCAGACCACTAGTCCATCACATTAGATCAGACCTGACCACTAGTCCATCACATTAGATCAGACCACTAGTCCATCACATTAGATTAGACCTGACCAGTAGTCCATCACATTAGATCAGACCTGACCACTAGTCCATCACATTAGATCAGACATGACCACTAGTCCATCACATTAGATCAAACCTGACCACTAGTCCATCACATTAGATCAGACCACTAGTCCATCACATTAGATCAGACCACTAGTCCATCACATTAGATCAGACCTGACCACTAGTCCATCACATTAGATCAGACCACTAGTCCATCACATTAGATCAGACCACTAGTCCATCACATTAGATCAGACCTGACCACTAGTCCATCACATTAGATCAGACCACTAGTCCATCACATTAGATCAGACCTGACCACTAGTCCATCACATTAGATCAGACCACTAGTCCATCACATTAGATCAGACCTGACCACTAGTCCATCACATTAGATCAGACCTGACCACTAGTCCATCACATTAGATCAGACCTGACCACTAGTCCATCACATTAGATCAGACCTGACCACTAGTCCATCACATTAGATTAGACCTGACCACTAGTCCATCACATTAGATCAGACCACTAGTCCATCACATTAGATCAGACCACTAGTCCATCACATTAGATCAGACCACTAGTCCATCACATTAGATCAGACCTGACCACTAGTCCATCACATTAGATTAGACCTGACCACTAGTCCATCACATTAGATCAGACCACTAGTCCATCACATTAGATCAGACCTGACCACTAGTCCATCACATTAGATCAGACCTGACCACTAGTCCATCACATTAGATCAGACCTGACCACTAGTCCATCACATTAGATCAGACCTGACCACTAGTCCATCACATTAGATTAGACCTGACCACTAGTCCATCACATTAGATCAGACCACTAGTCCATCACATTAGATCAGACCACTAGTCCATCACATTAGATCAGACCACTAGTCCATCACATTAGATCAGACCTGACCACTAGTCCATCACATTAGATTAGACCTGACTACTTGTCCATCACATTAGACCTGACCACTAGTCCATCACATTAGATCAGACCTGACCACTAGTCCATCACATTAGATCAGACCACTAGTCCATCACATTAGATCAGACCTGACCACTAGTCCATCACATTAGATTAGACCTGACCACTAGTCCATCACCTTAGATCAGACCACTAGTCCAACACATTAGACCTGACCACTAGTCCATCACATTAGATCAGACCTGACCACTAGTCCAACACATTAGATCAGACCTGACCACTAGTCCAACACATTAGATCAGACCTGACCACTAGTCCAACACATTAGATCAGACCACTAGTCCATCACATTAGATCAGACCTGACCACTAGTCCATCACATTAGATCAGACCACTAGTCCATCACATTAGATCAGACCTGACCACTAGTCCAACACATTAGATCAGACCACTAGTCCAACACATTAGATCAGACCTGACCACTAGTCCATCACAATAGATCAGACCTGACCACTAGTCCATCACATTAGATCAGACCACTAGTCCATCACATTAGATCAGACCTGACCACTAGTCCATCACATTAGACCTGACCACTAGTCCATCACATTAGATCAGACCTGACCACTAGTCCATCACATTAGATCAGACCTGACAACTAGTCCATCACATTAGATCAGACCTGACCACTAGTCCATCACATTAGATCAGACCTGACCACTAGTCCATCACATTAGATCAGACCACTAGTCCATCACATTAGATCAGACCACTAGTCCATCACATTAGATCAGACCTGACCACTAGTCCATCACATTAGATCAGACCTGACCACTAGTCCATCACATTAGATCAGACCTGACCACTAGTCCATCACATTAGATCAGACCTGACCACTAGTCCATCACATTAGATCAGACCTGACCACTAGTCCATCACATTAGATCAGACCTGACCACTAGTCCATCACATTAGATCAGACCACTAGTCCATCACATTAGATCAGACCACTAGTCCATCACATTAGATCAGACCTGACCACTAGTCCATCACATTAGACCAGACCACTAGTCCATCACATTAGATCAGACCTGACCACTAGTCCATCACATTAGACCAGACCACTAGTCCATCACATTAGATCAGACCTGACCACTAGTCCATCACATTAGACCTGACCACTAGTCCATCACATTAGATCAGACCTGACCACTAGTCCATCACATTAGATCAGACCTGACCACTAGTCCATCACATTAGATCAGACCTGACCACTAGTCCATCACATTAGACCAGACCTGACTACTAGTCCATCACATTAGATCAGACCACTAGTCCAACACATTAGATCAGACCTGACCACTAGTCCATCACATTAGATTAGACCTGACCACTAGTCCATCACATTAGATCAGACCACTAGTCCATCACATTAGATCAGACCTGACCACTAGTCCATCACATGAGATCAGACCTGACCACTTGTCCATCACATTAGATCAGACCTGACCACTAGTCCATCACATTAGATCAGACCACTAGTCCATCACATTAGATCAGACCTGACCACTAGTCCATCACATTAGATCAGACCTGACCACTAGTCCAACACATTATATCAGACCTGACCACTAGTCCATCACATTAGATCAGACCACTAGTCCATCACATTAGATCAGACCTGACCACTAGTCCATCACATTAGATAAGACCACTAGTCCATCACATTAGATCAGACCACTAGTCCATCACATTAGATCAGACCTGACCACTAGTCCAACACATTAGATCAGACCACTAGTCCATCACATTAGATCAGACCTGACCACTAGTCCATCACATTAGATCAGACCACTAGTCCATCACATTAGATCAGACCTGACCACTAGTCCATCACATTAGATCAGACCTGACCACTAGTCCATCACCATAGATCAGACCTGACCACTAGTCCATCACATTAGATCAGACCTGACCACTAGTCCATCACATTAGATCAGACCACTAGTCCATCACATTAGATCAGACCACTAGTCCATCAAATTAGATCAGACCTGACCACTAGTCCATCACATTAGATCAGACCACTAGTCCATCACATTAGATCAGACCTGACCACTAGTCCATCACCATAGATCAGACCTGACCACTAGTCCATCACATTAGATCAGACCTGACCACTAGTCCATCACATTAGATCAGACCACTAGTCCATCACATTAGATCAGACCACTAGTCCATCACATTAGATCAGACCACTAGCCCATCACATTAGATCAGACCTGACCACTAGTCCATCACATTAGATCAGACCTGACCACTAGTCCATCACATTAGACCTGACCACTAGTCCATCACATTAGATCAGACCTGACCACTAGTCCATCACATTAGACCTGACCACTAGTCCAACACATTAGATCAGACCACTAGTCCATCACAATAGACCTGACCACTAGTCCATCACATTAGATCAGACCACTAGTCCATCACATTAGACCTGACCACTAGTCCATCACATTAGATCAGACCACTAGTCCATCACATTAGATCAGACCTGACCACTAGTCCATCACATTAGATCAGACCTGACCACTAGTACATCACATTAGATCAGACCTGACCACTAGTCCATCACATTAGATCAGACCTGACCACTAGTCCATCACATTAGATCAGACCTGACCACTGGTCCATCACATTAGATCAGACCTGACCACTAGTCCATCACATTAGATCAGACCACTAGTCCAACACATTAGATCAGACCACTAGTCCATCACATTAGATCAGACCACTAGTCCATCACATTAGATCAGACCTGACCACTAGTCCATCACATTAGATTAGACCTGACCACTAGTCCATCACATTAGATCAGACCACTAGTCCAACACATTAGATCAGACCTGACCACTAGTCCATCACATTAGATCAGACCACTAGTCCATCACATTAGATCAGACTACTAGTCCATCACATTAGATCAGACCTGACCACTAGTCCATCACATTAGATCAGACCACTAGTCCATCACATTAGATCAGACCTGACCACTAGTCCATCACATTAGACCAGACCACTAGTCCATCACATTAGATCAGACCTGACCACTAGTCCATCACATTAGATCAGACCTGACCACTAGTCCATCACATTAGATCAGACCACTAGTCCATCACATTAGATCAGACCTGACCACTAGTCCATCACATTAGACCTGACCACTAGTCCATCACATTAGATCAGACCTGACCACTAGTCCATCACATTAGATCAGACCTGACCACTAGTCCATCACATTAGATCAGACCTGACCACTAGTCCATCACATTAGACCAGACCTGACTACTAGTCCATCACATTAGATCAGACCACTAGTCCAACACATTAGATCAGACCTGACCACTAGTCCATTACATTAGATTAGACCTGACCACTAGTCCATCACATTAGATCAGACCACTAGTCCATCACATTAGATCAGACCTGACCACTAGTCCATCACATTAGATCAGACCTGACCACTAGTCCATCACATTAGATCAGACCTGACCACTAGTCCATCACATTAGATCAGACCACTAGTCCATCACATTAGATCAGACCTGACCACTAGTCCATCACATTAGATCAGACCTGACCACTAGTCCAACACATTAGATCAGACCTGACCACTAGTCCATCACATTAGATCAGACCACTAGTCCATCACATTAGATCAGACCTGACCACTAGTCCATCACATTAGACCAGACCACTAGTCCATCACATTAGATCAGACCTGACCACTAGTCCATCACATTAGACCAGACCACTAGTCCATCACATTAGATCAGACCTGACCACTAGTCCATCACATTAGACCTGACCACTAGTCCATCACATTAGATCAGACCTGACCACTAGTCCATCACATTAGATCAGACCTGACCACTAGTCCATCACATTAGATCAGACCTGACCACTAGTCCATCACATTAGACCAGACCTGACTACTAGTCCATCACATTAGATCAGACCACTAGTCCAACACATTAGATCAGACCTGACCACTAGTCCATCACATTAGATTAGACCTGACCACTAGTCCATCACATTAGATCAGACCACTAGTCCATCACATTAGATCAGACCTGACCACTAGTCCATCACATGAGATCAGACCTGACCACTAGTCCATCACATTAGATCAGACCTGACCACTAGTCCATCACATTAGATCAGACCACTAGTCCATCACATTAGATCAGACCTGACCACTAGTCCATCACATTAGATCAGACCTGACCACTAGTCCAACACATTATATCAGACCTGACCACTAGTCCATCACATTAGATCAGACCACTAGTCCATCACATTAGATCAGACCTGACCACTAGTCCATCACATTAGATCAGACCACTAGTCCATCACATTAGATCAGATCACTAGTCCATCACATTAGATCAGACCTGACCACTAGTCCAACACATTAGATCAGACCACTAGTCCATCACATTAGATCAGACCTGACCACTAGTCCATCACATCAGATCAGACCACTAGTCCATCACATTAGATCAGACCTGACCACTAGTCCATCACATTAGATCAGACCTGACCACTAGTCCATCACCATAGATCAGACCTGACCACTAGTCCATCACATTAGATCAGACCTGACCACTAGTCCATCACATTAGATCAGACCACTAGTCCATCACATTAGATCAGACCACTAGTCCATCAAATTAGATCAGACCTGACCACTAGTCCATCACATTAGATCAGACCACTAGTCCCTCACATTAGATCAGACCTGACCACTAGTCCATCACCATAGATCAGACCTGACCACTAGTCCATCACATTAGATCAGACCTGTCCACTAGTCCATCACATTAGATCAGACCACTAGTCCATCACATTAGATCAGACCACTAGTCCATCACATTAGATCAGACCACTAGCCCATCACATTAGATCAGACCTGACCACTAGTCCATCACATTAGATCAGACCTGACCACTAGTCCATCACATTAGACCTGACCACTAGTCCATCACATTAGATCAGACCTGACCACTAGTCCATCACATTAGACCTGACCACTAGTCCAACACATTAGATCAGACCACTAGTCCATCACAATAGACCTGACCACTAGTCCATCACATTAGATCAGACCACTAGTCCATCACATTAGACCTGACCACTAGTCCATCACATTAGATCAGACCACTAGTCCATCACATTAGATCAGACCTGACCACTAGTCCATCACATTAGATCAGACCTGACCACTAGTCCATCACATTAGATCAGACCTGACCACTAGTCCATCACATTAGATCAGACCTGACCACTAGTCCATCACATTAGATCAGACCTGACCACTAGTCCATCACATTAGATCAGACCACTAGTCCATCACATTAGATCAGACCACTAGTCCATCACATTAGATCAGACCTGACCACTAGTCCATCACATTAGACCAGACCACTAGTCCATCACATTAGATCAGACCTGACCACTAGTCCATCACATTAGACCAGACCACTAGTCCATCACATTAGATCAGACCTGACCACTAGTCCATCACATTAGACCTGACCACTAGTCCATCACATTAGATCAGACCTGACCACTAGTCCATCACATTAGATCAGACCTGACCACTAGTCCATCACATTAGATCAGACCACTAGTCCATCACATTAGATCAGACCACTAGTCCATCACATTAGATCAGACCACTAGCCCATCACATTAGATCAGACCTGACCACTAGTCCATCACATTAGATCAGACCTGACCACTAGTCCATCACATTAGACCTGACCACTAGTCCATCACATTAGATCAGACCTGACCACTAGTCCATCACATTAGACCTGACCACTAGTCCAACACATTAGATCAGACCACTAGTCCATCACAATAGACCTGACCACTAGTCCATCACATTAGATCAGACCACTAGTCCATCACATTAGACCTGACCACTAGTCCATCACATTAGATCAGACCACTAGTCCATCACATTAGATCAGACCTGACCACTAGTCCATCACATTAGATCAGACCTGACCACTAGTCCATCACATTAGATCAGACCTGACCACTAGTCCATCACATTAGATCAGACCTGACCACTAGTCCATCACATTAGATCAGACCTGACCACTAGTCCATCACATTAGATCAGACCACTAGTCCATCACATTAGATCAGACCACTAGTCCATCACATTAGATCAGACCTGACCACTAGTCCATCACATTAGACCAGACCACTAGTCCATCACATTAGATCAGACCTGACCACTAGTCCATCACATTAGACCAGACCACTAGTCCATCACATTAGATCAGACCTGACCACTAGTCCATCACTTTAGACCTGACCACTAGTCCATCACATTAGATCAGACCTGACCACTAGTCCATCACATTAGATCAGACCTGACCACTAGTCCATCACATTAGATCAGACCTGACCACTAGTCCATCACATTAGACCAGACCTGACTACTAGTCCATCACATTAGATCAGACCACTAGTCCAACACATTAGATCAGACCTGACCACTAGTCCATCACATTAGATTAGACCTGACCACTAGTCCATCACATTAGATCAGACCACTAGTCCATCACATTAGATCAGACCTGACCACTAGTCCATCACATGAGATCAGACCTGACCACTAGTCCATCACATTAGATCAGACCTGACCACTAGTCCATCACATTAGATCAGACCACTAGTCCATCACATTAGATCAGACCTGACCACTAGTCCATCACATTAGATCAGACCTGACCACTAGTCCAACACATTATATCAGACCTGACCACTAGTCCATCACATTAGATCAGACCACTAGTCCATCACATTAGATCAGACCTGACCACTAGTCCATCACATTAGATCAGACCACTAGTCCATCACATTAGATCAGACCACTAGTCCATCACATTAGATCAGACCTGACCACTAGTCCAACACATTAGATCAGACCACTAGTCCATCACATTAGATCAGACCTGACCACTAGTCCATCACATTAGATCAGACCACTAGTCCATCACATTAGATCAGACCTGACCACTAGTCCATCACATTAGATCAGACCTGACCACTAGTCCATCACCATAGATCAGACCTGACCACTAGTCCATCACATTAGATCAGACCTGACCACTAGTCCATCACATTAGATCAGACCACTAGTCCATCACATTAGATCAGACCACTAGTCCATCAAATTAGATCAGACCTGACCACTAGTCCATCACATTAGATCAGACCACTAGTCCATCACATTAGATCAGACCTGACCACTAGTCCATCACCATAGATCAGACCTGACCACTAGTCCATCACATTAGATCAGACCTGACCACTAGTCCATCACATTAGATCAGACCACTAGTCCATCACATTAGATCAGACCACTAGTCCATCACATTAGATCAGACCACTAGCCCATCACATTAGATCAGACCTGACCACTAGTCCATCACATTAGATCAGACCTGACCACTAGTCCATCACATTAGACCTGACCACTAGTCCATCACATTAGATCAGACCTGACCACTAGTCCATCACATTAGACCTGACCACTAGTCCAACACATTAGATCAGACCACTAGTCCATCACAATAGACCTGACCACTAGTCCATCACATTAGATCAGACCACTAGTCCATCACATTAGACCTGACCACTAGTCCATCACATTAGATCAGACCACTAGTCCATCACATTAGATCAGACCTGACCACTAGTCCATCACATTAGATCAGACCTGACCACTAGTCCATCACATTAGATCAGACCTGACCACTAGTCCATCACATTAGATCAGACCTGACCACTAGTCCATCACATTAGATCAGACCTGACCACTGGTCCATCACATTAGATCAGACCTGACCACTAGTCCATCACATTAGATCAGACCACTAGTCCAACACATTAGATCAGACCACTAGTCCATCACATTAGAACAGACCACTAGTCCATCACATTAGATCAGACCTGACCACTAGTCCATCACATTAGATTAGACCTGACCACTAGTCCATCACATTAGATCAGACCACTAGTCCAACACATTAGATCAGACCTGACCACTAGTCCATCACATTAGATCAGACCACTAGTCCATCACATTAGATCAGACTACTAGTCCATCACATTAGATCAGACCTGACCACTAGTCCATCACATTAGATCAGACCACTAGTCCATCACATTAGATCAGACCTGACCACTAGTCCATCACATTAGACCAGACCACTAGTCCATCACATTAGATCAGACCTGACCACTAGTCCATCACATTAGATCAGACCTGACCACTAGTCCATCACATTAGATCAGACCTGACCACTAGTCCATCACATTAGATCAGACCTGACCACTAGTCCATCACATTAGATCAGACCTGACCACTAGTCCATCACATTAGATCAGACCACTAGTCCATCACATTAGATCAGACCACTAGTCCATCACATTAGATCAGACCTGACCACTAGTCCATCACATTAGACCAGACCACTAGTCCATCACATTAGATCAGACCTGACCACTAGTCCATCACATTAGACCAGACCACTAGTCCATCACATTAGATCAGACCACTAGTCCATCACATTAGATCAGACCTGACCACTAGTCCATCACCATAGATCAGACCTGACCACTAGTCCATCACATTAGATCAGACCTGACCACTAGTCCATCACATTAGATCAGACCACTAGTCCATCACATTAGATCAGACCACTAGTCCATCACATTAGATCAGACCACTAGCCCATCACATTAGATCAGACCTGACCACTAGTCCATCACATTAGATCAGACCTGACCACTAGTCCATCACATTAGACCTGACCACTAGTCCATCACATTAGATCAGACCTGACCACTAGTCCATCACATTAGACCTGACCACTAGTCCAACACATTAGATCAGACCACTAGTCCATCACAATAGACCTGACCACTAGTCCATCACATTAGATCAGACCACTAGTCCATCACATTAGACCTGACCACTAGTCCATCACATTAGATCAGACCACTAGTCCATCACATTAGATCAGACCTGACCACTAGTCCATCACATTAGATCAGACCTGACCACTAGTCCATCACATTAGATCAGACCTGACCACTAGTCCATCACATTAGATCAGACCTGACCACTAGTCCATCACATTAGATCAGACCTGACCACTGGTCCATCACATTAGATCAGACCTGACCACTAGTCCATCACATTAGATCAGACCACTAGTCCAACACATTAGATCAGACCACTAGTCCATCACATTAGAACAGACCACTAGTCCATCACATTAGATCAGACCTGACCACTAGTCCATCACATTAGATTAGACCTGACCACTAGTCCATCACATTAGATCAGACCACTAGTCCAACACATTAGATCAGACCTGACCACTAGTCCATCACATTAGATCAGACCACTAGTCCATCACATTAGATCAGACTACTAGTCCATCACATTAGATCAGACCTGACCACTAGTCCATCACATTAGATCAGACCACTAGTCCATCACATTAGATCAGACCTGACCACTAGTCCATCACATTAGACCAGACCACTAGTCCATCACATTAGATCAGACCTGACCACTAGTCCATCACATTAGATCAGACCTGACCACTAGTCCATCACATTAGATCAGACCTGACCACTAGTCCATCACATTAGATCAGACCTGACCACTAGTCCATCACATTAGATCAGACCTGACCACTAGTCCATCACATTAGATCAGACCACTAGTCCATCACATTAGATCAGACCACTAGTCCATCACATTAGATCAGACCTGACCACTAGTCCATCACATTAGACCAGACCACTAGTCCATCACATTAGATCAGACCTGACCACTAGTCCATCACATTAGACCAGACCACTAGTCCATCACATTAGATCAGACCTGACCACTAGTCCATCACATTAGACCTGACCACTAGTCCATCACATTAGATCAGACCTGACCACTAGTCCATCACATTAGATTAGACCTGACCACTAGTCCATCACATTAGATCAGACCTGACCACTAGTCCATCACATTAGACCAGACCTGACTACTAGTCCATCACATTAGATCAGACCACTAGTCCAACACATTAGATCAGACCTGACCACTAGTCCATCACATTAGATTAGACCTGACCACTAGTCCATCACATTAGATCAGACCACTAGTCCATCACATTAGATCAGACCACTAGTCCAACACATTAGATCAGACCTGACCACTAGTCCATCACATTAGATCAGACCTGACCACTAGTCCATCACATTAGATCAGACCTGACCACTAGTCCATCACATTAGATCAGACCACTAGTCCATCACATTAGATCAGACCTGACCACTAGTCCATCACATTAGATCAGACCTGACCACTAGTCCAACACATTAGATCAGACCTGACCACTAGTCCATCACATTAGATCAGACCACTAGTCCATCACATTAGATCAGACCTGACCACTAGTCCATCACATTAGATAAGACCACTAGTCCATCACATTAGATCAGACCACTAGTCCATCACATTAGATCAGACCTGACCACTAGTCCAACACATTAGATCAGACCACTAGTCCATCACATTAGATCAGACCTGACCACTAGTCCATCACATTAGATCAGACCACTAGTCCATCACATTAGATCAGACCTGACCACTAGTCCATCACATTAGATCAGACCTGACCACTAGTCCATCACATTAGATCAGACCACTAGTCCATCACATTAGATCAGACCACTAGTCCATCACATTAGATCAGACCACTAGTCCATCACATTAGATCAGACCACTAGTCCATCACATTAGACCTTACCACTAGTCCATCACATTAGACCTGACCACTAGTCCATCACATTAGATCAGACCTGACCACTAGTCCATCACATTAGATCAGACCACTAGTCCATCACATTAGATCAGACCACTAGTCCATCACATTAGACCTGACCACTAGTCCATCACATTAGATCAGACCTGACCACTAGTCCATCACATTAGATCAGACCTGACCACTAGTCCATCACATTAGATCAGACCTGACCACTAGTCCATCACATTAGATCAGACCTGACCACTAGTCCATCACATTAGATCAGACCACTAGTCCAACACATTATATCAGACCACTAGTCCATCACATTAGATCAGACCTGACCACTAGTCCATCACATTAGATCAGACCTGACCACTAGTCCATCACATTAGATCAGACCTGACCACTAGTCCATCACATTAGATCAGACCTGACCACTAGTCCAACACATTAGATCAGACCTGACCACTAGTCCATCACATTAGATCAGACCTGACCACTAGTCCATCACATTAGATCAGACCTGACCACTAGTCCATCACATTAGATCAGACCTGAACAGTAGTCCAACACATTAGATCAGACCTGACCACTAGTCCATCACATTAGATTAGACCTGACCAGTAGTCCATCACATTAGATCAGACCTGACCACTAGTCCATCACATTAGATCAGACATGACCACTAGTCCATCACATTAGATCAAACCTGACCACTAGTCCATCACATTAGATCAGACCACTAGTCCATCACATTAGATCAGACCACTAGTCCATCACATTAGATCAGACCTGACCACTAGTCCATCACATTAGATCAGACCACTAGTCCATCACATTAGATCAGACCACTAGTCCATCACATTAGATCTGACCTGACCACTAGTCCATCACATTAGATCAGACCACTAGTCCATCACATTAGATCAGACCTGACCACTAGTCCATCACATTAGATCAGACCACTAGTCCATCACATTAGATCAGACCTGACCACTAGTCCATCACATTAGATCAGACCTGACCACTAGTCCATCACATTAGATCAGACCTGACCACTAGTCCATCACATTAGATCAGACCTGACCACTAGTCCATCACATTAGATTAGACCTGACCACTAGTCCATCACATTAGATCAGACCACTAGTCCATCACATTAGATCAGACCACTAGTCCATCACATTAGATCAGACCACTAGTCCATCACATTAGATCAGACCTGACCACTAGTCCATCACATTAGATTAGACCTGACTACTAGTCCATCACATTAGACCTGACCACTAGTCCATCACATTAGATCAGACCTGACCACTAGTCCATCACATTAGACCTGACCACTAGTCCAACACATTAGACCTGACCACTAGTCCAACACATTAGATCAGACCTGACCACTAGTCCATCACATTAGACCTGACCACTAGTCCATCACATTAGATCAGACCTGACCACTAGTCCATCACATTAGATTAGACCTGACCACTAGTCCATCACATTAGATCAGACCTGACCACTAGTCCATCACATTAGACCAGACCTGACTACTAGTCCATCACATTAGATCAGACCACTAGTCCAACACATTAGATCAGACCTGACCACTAGTCCATCACATTAGATTAGACCTGACCACTAGTCCATCACATTAGATCAGACCACTAGTCCATCACATTAGATCAGACCACTAGTCCAACACATTAGATCAGACCTGACCACTAGTCCATCACATTAGATCAGACCTGACCACTAGTCCATCACATTAGATCAGACCTGACCACTAGTCCATCACATTAGATCAGACCACTAGTCCATCACATTAGATCAGACCTGACCACTAGTCCATCACATTAGATCAGACCTGACCACTAGTCCAACACATTAGATCAGACCTGACCACTAGTCCATCACATTAGATCAGACCACTAGTCCATCACATTAGATCAGACCTGACCACTAGTCCATCACATTAGATAAGACCACTAGTCCATCACATTAGATCAGACCACTAGTCCATCACATTAGATCAGACCTGACCACTAGTCCAACACATTAGATCAGACCACTAGTCCATCACATTAGATCAGACCTGACCACTAGTCCATCACATTAGATCAGACCACTAGTCCATCACATTAGATCAGACCTGACCACTAGTCCATCACATTAGATCAGACCTGACCACTAGTCCATCACATTAGATCAGACCACTAGTCCATCACATTAGATCAGACCACTAGTCCATCACATTAGATCAGACCACTAGTCCATCACATTAGATCAGACCACTAGTCCATCACATTAGACCTTACCACTAGTCCATCACATTAGACCTGACCACTAGTCCATCACATTAGATCAGACCTGACCACTAGTCCATCACATTAGATCAGACCACTAGTCCATCACATTAGATCAGACCACTAGTCCATCACATTAGACCTGACCACTAGTCCATCACATTAGATCAGACCTGACCACTAGTCCATCACATTAGATCAGACCTGACCACTAGTCCATCACATTAGATCAGACCTGACCACTAGTCCATCACATTAGATCAGACCTGACCACTAGTCCATCACATTAGATCAGACCACTAGTCCAACACATTATATCAGACCACTAGTCCATCACATTAGATCAGACCTGACCACTAGTCCATCACATTAGATCAGACCTGACCACTAGTCCATCACATTAGATCAGACCTGACCACTAGTCCATCACATTAGATCAGACCTGACCACTAGTCCAACACATTAGATCAGACCTGACCACTAGTCCATCACATTAGATCAGACCTGACCACTAGTCCATCACATTAGATCAGACCTGACCACTAGTCCATCACATTAGATCAGACCTGAACAGTAGTCCAACACATTAGATCAGACCTGACCACTAGTCCATCACATTAGATTAGACCTGACCAGTAGTCCATCACATTAGATCAGACCTGACCACTAGTCCATCACATTAGATCAGACATGACCACTAGTCCATCACATTAGATCAAACCTGACCACTAGTCCATCACATTAGATCAGACCACTAGTCCATCACATTAGATCAGACCACTAGTCCATCACATTAGATCAGACCTGACCACTAGTCCATCACATTAGATCAGACCACTAGTCCATCACATTAGATCAGACCACTAGTCCATCACATTAGATCTGACCTGACCACTAGTCCATCACATTAGATCAGACCACTAGTCCATCACATTAGATCAGACCTGACCACTAGTCCATCACATTAGATCAGACCACTAGTCCATCACATTAGATCAGACCTGACCACTAGTCCATCACATTAGATCAGACCTGACCACTAGTCCATCACATTAGATCAGACCTGACCACTAGTCCATCACATTAGATCAGACCTGACCACTAGTCCATCACATTAGATTAGACCTGACCACTAGTCCATCACATTAGATCAGACCACTAGTCCATCACATTAGATCAGACCACTAGTCCATCACATTAGATCAGACCACTAGTCCATCACATTAGATCAGACCTGACCACTAGTCCATCACATTAGATTAGACCTGACTACTAGTCCATCACATTAGACCTGACCACTAGTCCATCACATTAGATCAGACCTGACCACTAGTCCATCACATTAGACCTGACCACTAGTCCAACACATTAGACCTGACCACTAGTCCAACACATTAGATCAGACCTGACCACTAGTCCAACACATTAGATCAGACCTGACCACTAGTCCAACACATTAGATCAGACCACTAGTCCATCACATTAGATCAGACCTGACCACTAGTCCATCACATTAGATCAGACCACTAGTCCATCACATTAGATTAGACCTGACCAGTAGTCCATCACATTAGATCAGACCTGACCACTAGTCCATCACATTAGATCAGACATGACCACTAGTCCATCACATTAGATCAAACCTGACCACTAGTCCATCACATTAGATCAGACCACTAGTCCATCACATTAGATCAGACCACTAGTCCATCACATTAGATCAGACCTGACCACTAGTCCATCACATTAGATCAGACCACTAGTCCATCACATTAGATCAGACCACTAGTCCATCACATTAGATCAGACCTGACCACTAGTCCATCACATTAGATCAGACCACTAGTCCATCACATTAGATCAGACCTGACCACTAGTCCATCACATTAGATCAGACCACTAGTCCATCACATTAGATCAGACCTGACCACTAGTCCATCACATTAGATCAGACCTGACCACTAGTCCATCACATTAGATCAGACCTGACCACTAGTCCATCACATTAGATCAGACCTGACCACTAGTCCATCACATTAGATTAGACCTGACCACTAGTCCATCACATTAGATCAGACCACTAGTCCATCACATTAGATCAGACCACTAGTCCATCACATTAGATCAGACCACTAGTCCATCACATTAGATCAGACCTGACCACTAGTCCATCACATTAGATTAGACCTGACCACTAGTCCATCACATTAGATCAGACCACTAGTCCATCACATTAGATCAGACCTGACCACTAGTCCATCACATTAGATCAGACCTGACCACTAGTCCATCACATTAGATCAGACCTGACCACTAGTCCATCACATTAGATCAGACCTGACCACTAGTCCATCACATTAGATTAGACCTGACCACTAGTCCATCACATTAGATCAGACCACTAGTCCATCACATTAGATCAGACCACTAGTCCATCACATTAGATCAGACCACTAGTCCATCACATTAGATCAGACCTGACCACTAGTCCATCACATTAGATTAGACCTGACTACTTGTCCATCACATTAGACCTGACCACTAGTCCATCACATTAGATCAGACCTGACCACTAGTCCATCACATTAGATCAGACCACTAGTCCATCACATTAGATCAGACCTGACCACTAGTCCATCACATTAGATTAGACCTGACCACTAGTCCATCACCTTAGATCAGACCACTAGTCCAACACATTAGACCTGACCACTAGTCCATCACATTAGATCAGACCTGACCACTAGTCCAACACATTAGATCAGACCTGACCACTAGTCCAACACATTAGATCAGACCTGACCACTAGTCCAACACATTAGATCAGACCACTAGTCCATCACATTAGATCAGACCTGACCACTAGTCCATCACATTAGATCAGACCACTAGTCCATCACATTAGATCAGACCTGACCACTAGTCCAACACATTAGATCAGACCACTAGTCCAACACATTAGATCAGACCTGACCACTAGTCCATCACAATAGATCAGACCTGACCACTAGTCCATCACATTAGATCAGACCACTAGTCCATCACATTAGATCAGACCTGACCACTAGTCCATCACATTAGACCTGACCACTAGTCCATCACATTAGATCAGACCTGACCACTAGTCCATCACATTAGATCAGACCTGACAACTAGTCCATCACATTAGATCAGACCTGACCACTAGTCCATCACATTAGATCAGACCTGACCACTAGTCCATCACATTAGATCAGACCACTAGTCCATCACATTAGATCAGACCACTAGTCCATCACATTAGATCAGACCTGACCACTAGTCCATCACATTAGATCAGACCTGACCACTAGTCCATCACATTAGATCAGACCTGACCACTAGTCCATCACATTAGATCAGACCTGACCACTAGTCCATCACATTAGATCAGACCACTAGTCCATCACATTAGATCAGACCACTAGTCCAACACATTAGATCAGACCTGACCACTAGTCCATCACATTAGATCAGACCTGACCACTAGTCCATCACATTAGATCAGACCTGACCACTAGTCCATCACATTAGATCAGACCTGACCACTAGCCCATCACATTAGATCAGAACACTAGTCCATCACATTAGATCAGACCTGACCACTAGTCCAACACATTAGATCAGACCTGACCACTAGTCCAACACATTAGATCAGACCTGACCACTAGTCCATCACATTAGATCAGACCACTAGTCCATCACATTAGATCAGACCACTAGTCCATCACATTAGTTCAGACCTGACCACTAGTCCATCACATTAGATCAGATCACTAGTCCATCACATTAGACCAGACCTGACCACTAGTCCATCACATTAGATCAGACCTGACCACTAGTCCATCACATTAGATCAGACCACTAGTCCATCACATTAGATCAGACCTGACCACTAGTCCATCACATTAGATCAGACCACTAGTCCATCACATTAGATCAGACCTGACCACTAGTCCATCACGTCAGACCTGACCACTAGTCCAACACATTAGATCAGACCACTAGTCCATCACATCAGACCTGACCACTAGTCCATCACATTAGATCAGACCACTAGTCCATCACATTAGATCAGACCTGACCAGTAGTCCATCACATTAGATCAGACCTGACCACTAGTCCAACACATTAGACCTGACCACTAGTCCATCACATTAGATCAGACCTGACCACTAGTCCAACACATTAGATCAGACCTGACCACTAGTCCAACACATTAGATCAGACCTGACCACTAGTCCAACACATTAGATCAGACCTGACCACTAGTCCAACACATTAGATCAGACCACTAGTCCATCACATTAGATCAGACCTGACCACTAGTCCATCACATTAGATCAGACCACTAGTCCATCACATTAGATCAGACCTGACCACTAGTCCAACACATTAGATCAGACCACTAGTCCAACACATTAGATCAGACCTGACCACTAGTCCATCACATTAGATCAGACCTGACCACTAGTCCATCACATTAGATCAGACCACTAGTCCATCACATTAGATCAGACCTGACCACTAGTCCATCACATTAGACCTGACCACTAGTCCATCACATTAGATCAGACCTGACCACTAGTCCATCACATTAGATCAGACCTGACCACTAGTCCATCACATTAGATCAGACCTGACCACTAGTCCATCACATTAGATCAGACCTGACCACTAGTCCATCACATTAGATCAGACCACTAGTCCATCACATTAGATCAGACCACTAGTCCATCACATTAGATCAGACCTGACCACTAGTCCATCACATTAGATCAGACCTGACCACTAGTCCATCACATTAGATCAGACCTGACCACTAGTCCATCACATTAGATCAGACCTGACCACTAGTCCATCACATTAGATCAGACCACTAGTCCATCACATTAGATCAGACCACTAGTCCAACACATTAGATCAGACCTGACCACTAGTCCATCACATTAGATCAGACCTGACCACTAGTCCATCACATTAGATCAGACCTGACCACTAGTCCATCACATTAGATCAGACCTGACCACTAGCCCATCACATTAGATCAGAACACTAGTCCATCACATTAGATCAGACCTGACCACTAGTCCAACACATTAGATCAGACCTGACCACTAGTCCAACACATTAGATCAGACCTGACCACTAGTCCATCACATTAGATCAGACCACTAGTCCATCACATTAGATCAGACCACTAGTCCATCACATTAGATCAGACCTGACCACTAGTCCATCACATTAGATCAGATCACTAGTCCATCACATTAGACCAGACCTGACCACTAGTCCATCACATTAGATCAGACCTGACCACTAGTCCGTCACATTAGATCAGACCACTAGTCCATCACATTAGATCAGACCTGACCACTAGTCCATCACATTAGATCAGACCACTAGTCCATCACATTAGATCAGACCACTAGTCCATCACATCAGACCTGACCACTAGTCCAACACATTAGATCAGACCACTAGTCCATCACATCAGACCTGACCACTAGTCCATCACATTAGATCAGACCACTAGTCCATCACATTAGATCAGACCTGACCAGTAGTCCATCACATTAGATCAGACCACTAGTCCAACACATTAGATCAGACCACTAGTCCAACACATTAGATCAGACCACTAGTCCATCACATCAGACCTGACCACTAGTCCATCACATTAGATCAGACCTGACCACTAGTCCATCACATTAGATCAGACCTGACCACTAGTCCATCACATTAGATCAGACCTGACCACTAGTCCATCACATTAGATCAGACCTGACCACTAGTCCATCACATTAGATCAGACCACTAGTTCATCACATTAGATCAGACCTGACCAGTAGTCCATCACATTAGATCAGACCTGACCACTAGTCCATCACATTAGATCAAACCTGACCACTAGTCCATCACATTAGATCAGACCTGACCACTAGTCCATCACATTAGACCTGACCACTAGTCCATCACATTAGATCAGACCACTAGTCTATCACATTAGATCAGACCACTAGTCCATCACATTAGATCAGACCTGACCACTAGTCCATCACAGTTTCATGTTAAATTAGAAATCTACCCTATGACCATTTGTAGTTTCACCAACCTATCATAGCCATTTGTAGTTCCACCAACCTATCATAGCCATTTGTAGTTCCACCAACCTATCATAGCCATTTGTAGTTCCGCCAACCTATCATAGCCATTTGTAGTTTCACCAACCTATCATAGCCATTTGTAGTTCCGCCAACCTATCATAGCCATTTGTAGTTCCGCCAACCTATCATAGCCATTTGTAGTTCCACCAACATATCATAGCCATTTGTAGTTCCACCAACATATCATAGCCATTTGTAGTTCCACCAACATATCATAGCCATTTGTAGTTTCACCAACCTATCATAGCCATTTGTAGTTCCGCCAACCTATCAGATAACACCACAGATAACACTGCTACTCCTACTGCTCTCTCTTCGTCTGCCCACGTGTTCTCGCAAACCCCGAGTCCTTCTGGTCAGCGGGGTGGTGGCACCGGGATCCTCATCTCTCCCAAGTGGTCATTCTCTCTTTCTCCCCTTACCCATCTGTCTATCGCCTCCTTTGAATTCCATGCTGTCACAGTTACCAGCCCTTTCAAGCTTAACATCCTTATCATTTATCGCCCTCCAGGTTCCCTTGGAGAGTTCATCAATGAGCTTGATGCCTTGATAAGCTCCTTTCCTGAGGACGGCTCACCTCTCACAGTTCTGGGTGACTTTAACCTCCCCATGTCTACCTTTGACTCATTCCTCTCTGCCTCCTTCTTTCCACTCCTCTCCTCTTTTGACCTCACCCTCTCACCTTCCCCCCCTACTCACAAGGCAGGCAATACGCTTGACCTCATCTTTACTAGATGCTGTTCTTCCACTAACCTCATTGCAACTCCCCTCCAAGTCTCCGACCACTACCTTGTATCCTTTTCCCTCTCGCTCTCATCCAACACTTCCCACACTGCCCCTACTCGGATGGTATCGCGCCGTCCCAACCTCCGCTCTCTCTCCCCCGCTACTCTCTCCTCTTCCATCCTATCATCTCTTCCCTCTGCCCAAACCTTCTCCAACCTATCTCCTGATTCTGCCTCCTCAACCCTCCTCTCCTCCCTTTCTGCATCCTTTGACTCTCTATGTCCCCTATCCTCCAGGCCGGCTCGGTCCTCCCATCCCGCTCCGTGGCTCGACGACTCATTGCGAGCTCACAGAACAGGGCTCCGGGCAGCCGAGCGGAAATGGAGGAAAACTCGCCTCCCTGCGGACCTGGCATCCTTTCACTCCCTCCTCTCTACATTTTCCTCTTCTGTCTCTGCTGCTAAAGCCACTTTCTACCACTCTAAATTCCAAGCATCTGCCTCTAACCCTAGGAAGCTCTTTGCCACCTTCTCCTCCCTCCTGAATCCTCCTCCCCCTCCCCCCCCCTCCTCCCTCTCTGCAGACGACTTCGTCAACCATTTTGAAAAGAAGGTCGACGACATCCGATCCTCGTTTGCTAAGTCAAACGACACCGCTGGTTCTGCTCACACTGCCCTACCCTGTGCTTTGACCTCTTTCTCCCCTCTCTCTCCAGATGAAATCTCGCGTCTTGTGACGGCCGGCCGCCCAACAACCTGCCCGCTTGACCCTATCCCCTCCTCTCTTCTCCAGACCATTTCCGGAGACCTTCTACCTTACCTCACCTCGCTCATCAACTCATCCTTGACCGCTGGCTACGTCCCTTCCGTCTTCAAGAGAGCGAGAGTTGCACCCCTTCTGAAAAAACCTACACTCGATCCCTCCGATGTCAACAACTACAGACCAGTATCCCTTCTTTCTTTTCTCTCCAAAACTCTTGAACGTGCCGTCCTTGGCCAGCTCTCCTGCTATCTCTCTCAGAATGACCTTCTTGATCCAAATCAGTCAGGTTTCAAGACTAGTCACTCAACTGAGACTGCTCTTCTCTGTATCACGGAGGCGCTCCGCACTGCTAAAGCTAACTCTCTCTCCTCTGCTCTCATCCTTCTAGACCTATCGGCTGCCTTCGACACTGTGAACCATCAGATCCTCCTCTCCACCCTCTCCGAGTTGGGCATCTCCGGCGCGGCCCACGCTTGGATTGCGTCCTACCTGACAGGTCGCTCCTACCAGGTGGCGTGGCGAGAATCTGTCTCCTCACCACGCGCTCTCACCACTGGTGTCCCCCAGGGCTCTGTTCTAGGCCCTCTCCTATTCTCGCTATACACCAAGTCACTTGGCTCTGTCATAACCTCACATGGTCTCTCCTATCATTGCTATGCAGACGACACACAATTAATCTTCTCCTTTCCCCCCTCTGATAACCAGGTGGCGAATCGCATCTCTGCATGTCTGGCAGACATATCAGTGTGGATGACGGATCACCACCTCAAGCTGAACCTCGGCAAGACGGAGCTGCTCTTCCTCCCGGGGAAGGACTGTCCGTTCCATGATCTCGCCATCACGGTTGACAACTCCATTGTGTCCTCCTCCCAGAGCGCTAAGAACCTTGGCGTGATCCTGGACAACACCCTGTCGTTCTCCACCAACATCAAGGCGGTGGCCCGTTCCTGTAGGTTCATGCTCTACAACATCCGCAGAGTACGACCCTGCCTCACACAGGAAGCGGCGCAGGTCCTAATCCAGGCACTTGTCATCTCCCGTCTGGATTACTGCAACTCGCTGTTGGCTGGGCTCCCTGCCTGTGCCATCAAACCCCTACAACTCATCCAGAACGCCGCAGCCCGTCTGGTGTTCAACCTTCCCAAGTTCTCTCACGTCACCCCGCTCCTCCGCTCTCTCCACTGGCTTCCAGTTGAAGCTCGCATCCGCTACAAGACCATGGTGCTTGCCTACGGAGCTGTGAGGGGAACGGCACCTCAGTACCTTCAGGCTCTGATCAGGCCCTACACCCAAACAAGGGCACTGCGTTCATCCACCTCTGGCCTACTCGCCTCCCTACCACTGAGGAAGTACAGTTCCCGCTCAGCCCAGTCAAAACTGTTCGCTGCTCTGGCACCCCAATGGTGGAACAAACTCCCTCACGACGCCAGGACAGCGGAGTCAATCACCACCTTCCGGAGACACCTGAAACCCCACCTCTTCAAGGAATACCTAGGATAGGATAAAGCAATCCTTCTGCCCCCCCCCCCCCCTTAAAAGATCTAGATGCACTATTGTAAAGTGGCTGTTCCACTGGATGTCATAAGGTGAATGCACCAATTTGTAAGTCGCTCTGGATAAGAGCGTCTGCTAAATGACTTAAATGTAAATGTAATGTCTATCATAGCCATTTGTAGTTTCACCAACCTATCATAGCCATTTGTAGTTTCACCAACCTATCATAGCCATTTGTAGTTTCACCAACCTATCATAGCCATTTGTAGTTCCGCCAACCTATCATAGCCATTTGTAGTTCCACCATTCTATCATAGCCATTTGTAGTTTCACCAACCTATCATAGCCATTTGTAGTTCCACCAACCTATCATAGCCATTTGTAGTTCCACCAACCTATCATAGCCATTTGTAGTTTCACCAACCTATCATAGCCATTTGTAGTTCCGCCAACCTATCATAGCCATTTGTAGTTCCGCCAACCTATCATAGCCATTTGTAGTTCCGCCAACCTATCATAGCCATTTGTAGTTCCGCCAACCTATCATAGCCATTTGTAGTTCCGCCAACATATCACAGCCATTTGTAGTTCCACCAACCTATCATAGCCATTTGTAGTTCCGCCAACCTATCATAGCCATTTGTAGTTCCACCAACATATCTTAGCCATTTGTAGTTCCGCCAACTTATCATAGCCATTTGTAGTTCCACCAACATGTCATAGCCATTTGTAGTTCCACCAACATATCATAGCCATTTGTAGTTCCACCATTCTATCATAGCCATTTGTAGTTTCACCAACCTATCATAGCCATTTGTAGTTCCGCCAACCTATCATAGCCATTTGTAGTTCCGCCAACCTATCATAGCCATTTGTAGTTCCACCAACCTATCATAGCCATTTGTAGTTCCGCCAACCTATCATAGCCATTTGTAGTTCCGCCAACCTATCATAGCCATTTGTAGTTTCACCAACCTATCATAGCCATTTGTAGTTCCACCAACCTATCATAGCCATTTGTAGTTTCACCAACATATCATAGCCATTTGTAATTTCACCAACCTATCATAGCCATTTGTAGTTTCACCAACATATCATAGCCATTTGTAGTTCCGCCAACCTATCATAGCCATTTGTAGTTTCACCAACATATCATAGCCATTTGTAGTTCCACCAACCTATCATAGCCATTTGTAGTTCCGCCAAGCTATCATAGCCATTTGTAGTTTCTCAAACCTATCATAGACATTTGTAGTTTCTCAAACCTATCATAGCCATTTGTAGTTTCTCAAACCTATCATAGCCATTTGTAGTTTCTCAAACCTATCATAGCCATTTGTAGTTTCACCAACCTATCATAGCCATTTGTAGTTTCACCAACCTATCATAGCCATTTGTAGTTTCTCAAACCTATCATAGCCATTTGTAGTTTCACCAACCTATCATAGCCATTTGTAGTTTCACCAACCTATCATAGCCATTTGCAGGTTCACAAACCTATCATAGCCATTTGTAGTTCCACAAACCTATCATAGCCATTTGTAGTTTCACCAACCTATCATAGCCATTTGCAGGTTCACAAACCTATCATAACCATTTGCAGGTTCACAAACCTATCATAGCCATTTGCAGGTTCACAAACCTATCATAGCCATTTGCAGGTTCACAAACCTATCATAGCCATTTGCAGGTTCACAAACCTATCATAGCCGAGCATCAGTGAGGGGAAATGTATTTCGTTTCAGCTGTTGTCCCATTCTTAATAGGTAGCCATCCAGAGAGGATGGAATGATTGATTTTTGTCATCCTGAATGAGGATGAATGAAAATACTCTAAATCTTCCAAGGACAGGAGCGCCTCTGCTTTCTCTGCAGATTTGACGAGACAGAAACTCAACCAACCTGTAGGGTAGTGACTGACTGACTGGCTGGGGAGGAAGAATTGTTCTCCTCTTGGGTTACCTAATGTAATATTGATGTGTGCTGTGGTAAGAGAGGAGGCTGGGGGTTAGAGCTGTAGCAGCAGCAGCTTCCTGTATGGGGTGTCTCTGTCACAGATGATCCAGACGGACTCTCCTCTCCTTGTCTAATTTAGTCTGACTGAGAATGACACAGATCTCTGGAGACATGTCAACTTACTGCTCAAAGAAGAGAAAAATAGCCAGAGTCAGAAAATCATTTCAAACAGACCCTAATCAATAATTAACGCTGTCTTTCAGAGATATCCTCTATGTGTCCCTAAATGTGTCAAAACAAAACTTGTATTTAGAGTCAAGGTCCAGACCATTCTAATATCTCAGAATACTCTGGATAAACTTAGCACTCTGCTAATAGAATGGAATATATCTAGATATTTCTGGTTAACTTTGTGCTGCAGCTCTGGCTGTCTTAGAGACATAATTGACAGCTTTGGCTGTCTTAGAGACATAATGGACAGCTCTGGCTGTCTTAGAGACATAATGGACAGCTCTGGCTGTCTTAGAGAAATAATGGACGGTTCTGGCTGTCTTAGAGACATAATGGACAGCTCTGGCTGTCTTAGAGACATAATGGACAGCTCTGGCTGTCTTAGAGACATAATGGACGGCTCTGGCTGTCTTAGAGACATAATTGACAGCTCTGGCTGTCTTAGAGACATAATTGACAGCTCTGGCTGTCTTAGAGACATAATGGACGGCTCTGGCTGTCTTAGAGACATAATTGACAGCTCTGGCTGTCTTAGAGACATAATGGACGGCTCTGGCTGTCTTAGAGACATAATTGACAGCTCTGGCTGTCTTAGAGACATAATTGACAGCTCTGGCTGTCTTAGAGACATAATTGACAGCTCTGGCTGTCTTAGAGACATAATTGACAGCTCTGGCTGTCTTAGAGACATAATTGACAGCTCTGGCTGTCTTAGAGACATAATTGACAGCTCTGGCTGTCTTAGAGACATAATTGACAGCTCTGGCTGTCTTAGAGACATAATTGACAGCTCTGGCTGTCTTAGAGACATAATTGACAGCTCTGGCTGTCTTAGAGAATTATACTTATTTTCCACCATAATTTGCAAATAAATTCATAAAAAATCCTACAATGTGATGTTCTGAATTTTTTTTTCTCATTTTGTCTGTCATAGTTGAAGTGTACCTATGATGAAAATTACAGGCCTCTCATCTTTTTAAGTGGGAGAACTTGCATAATTGGTGGCTGACTAAATACTTTTTTGCCCCACTGTATATAGGATGAACCAGGAGTAGAATACAGTATTATACATATGAAGTGGACAACAGTAGTTATATAGGATGAACCAGGACTAGAATACAGTATGAAGTGGACAGCAGTAGTTATATAGGATGAACCAGGACTAGAATACAGTATGAAGTGGACAGCAGTAGTTATATAGGATGCACCAGGACTAGAATACAGTATGAAGTGGACAGCAGTAGTTATATAGGATGAACCAGGACTAGAATACAGTATTATACATATGAAGTGGACAACAGTAGTTATATAGGATGCACCAGGACTAGAATACAGTATGAAGTGGACAGCAGTAGTTATATAGGATGAACCAGGACTAGAATACAGTATGAAGTGGACAGCAGTAGTTATATAGGATGAACCAGGACTAGAATACAGTATTATACATATGAAGTGGACAGCAGTAGTTATATAGGATGAACCAGGACTAGAATACAGTATGAAGTGGACAGCAGTAGTTATATAGGATGAACCAGGACTAGAATACAGTATGAAGTGGACAGCAGTAGTTATATAGGATGAACCAGGACCAGAATACAGTATGAAGTGGACAGCAGTAGTTATATAGGATGAACCAGGACTAGAATACAGTATGAAGTGGACAGCAGTAGTTATATAGGATGAACCAGGACTAGAATACAGTATGAAGTGGACAGCAGTAGTTATATAGGATGAACCAGGACTAGAATACAGTATTATACATATGAAGTGGACAGCAGTAGTTATATAGGATGAACCAGGACTAGAATACAGTATTATACATATGAAGTGGACAGCAGTAGTTATATAGGATGAACCAGGACTAGAATACAGTATGAAGTGGACAGCAGTAGTTATATAGGATGAACCAGGACTAGAATACAGTATGAAGTGGACAGCAGTAGTTATATAGGATGAACCAGGACCAGAATACAGTATGAAGTGGACAGCAGTAGTTATATAGGATGAACCAGGACTAGAATACAGTATTATACATATGAAGTGGACAGCAGTAGTTATATAGGATGAACCAGGACTAGAATACAGTATGAAGTGGACAGCAGTAGTTATATAGGATGAACCAGGACTAGAATACAGTATGAAGTGGACAGCAGTAGTTATATAGGATGAACCAGGACTAGAATACAGTATTATACATATGAAGTGGACAGCAGTAGTTATATAGGATGAACCAGGACTAGAATACAGTATGAAGTGGACAGCAGTAGTTATATAGGATGAACCAGGACTAGAATACAGTATGAAGTGGACAGCAGTAGTTATATAGGATGAACCAGGACTAGAATACAGTATTATACATATGAAGTGGACAGCAGTAGTTATATAGGATGAACCAGGACTAGAATACAGTATGAAGTGGACAGCAGTAGTTATATAGGATGAACCAGGACCAGAATACAGTATGAAGTGGACAGCAGTAGTTATATAGGATGAACCAGGACTAGAATACAGTATGAAGTGGACAGCAGTAGTTATATAGGATGAACCAGGACTAGAATACAGTATGAAGTGGACAGCAGTAGTTATATAGGATGAACCAGGACTAGAATACAGTATGAAGTGGACAGCAGTAGTTATATAGGATGAACCAGGACTAGAATACAGTATGAAGTGGACAGCAGTAGTTATATAGGATGAACCAGGACTAGAATACAGTATGAAGTGGACAGCAGTAGTTATATAGGATGAACCAGGACTAGAATACAGTATTATACATATGAAGTGGACAGCAGTAGTTATATAGGATGAACCAGGACTAGAATACAGTATGAAGTGGACAGCAGTAGTTATATAGGATGAACCAGGACTAGAATACAGTATGAAGTGGACAGCAGTAGTTATATAGGATGAACCAGGACTAGAATACAGTATGAAGTGGACAGCAGTAGTTATATAGGATGAACCAGGACTAGAATACAGTATGAAGTGGACAGCAGTAGTTATATAGGATGAACCAGGACTAGAATACAGTATGAAGTGGACAGCAGTAGTTATATAGGATGAACCAGGACTAGAATACAGTATGAAGTGGACAGCAGTAGTTATATAGGATGAACCAGGACTAGAATACAGTATTATACATATGAAGTGGACAGCAGTAGTTATATAGGATGAACCAGGACTAGAATACAGTATGAAGTGAACAGCAGTAGTTATATAGGATGAACCAGGACTAGAATACAGTATGAAGTGGACAGCAGTAGTTTTATAGGATGAACCAGGACTAGAATACAGTATGAAGTGGACAGCAGTAGTTATATAGGATGAACCAGGACTAGAATACAGTATTATACATATGAAGTGTGTAAAACAGTATGTAAACATGATTAAAGTGACCAGTGTTGAATGACTCTACGTAGACAGGAGCAGCATTAGGTGCAGGGTAGAGTCCTGGGTGGTAACCGGGCTAGTGACAGCGTAAACAGTGTGTCTCCTCCCCTGCTATCTCATATAACATGATGACGGTTAGTCTGCACTAATCTTGTGAAGGCAACCTTTTAAAAAAAAAAAAAAGGGGGAGAGGCGTGCAGGACCGGTAGAAGGATGGACAGCAAAAATGTACAGGATTGTATCCCCGCTCTGCGCTGCCCAAGTCCATATCCAATGTAAGGTTAGAGGGAATATCATAATCCCCCCTCTGAGCTGCTCTAGCGTGAAGATGATGAGTACATAGCCAGTGTCTTATCACACAGTCCCAGGCTGGAACTAGCACAACGGCTTCTGAAGGAAAACACAGCATGAAAAGTAGGGGAAGAGATGATCTGATTAGCAGCCATTGGATTTGTTTGTGGCGGCTTGCAATCGGAGTGGAGCAGACGTTGTTGAGAATGCCCATAGAGATGTAAAGCCGATCCTTTCACCCGTTTTAAACTGTGGCGGGGAAGGGGGGGGGGCGGGGGGGGGGGCGGGGGGGGGGGGGCTGCAGGGCCTCCAGCGGGAGGCTGAGGAGGGTAAACAAATTCAACACTTCAGGGGGCTGGGGGTATTTATCAGGTGGGAGGGAGCTGGACGACTGCATGCAGAGAGACAAGTGGGATTGACTAGCGTTATTCAACAGGAAGGCTGGCTCAGCTGGCAGGCGGCAGGGCTGGCAGGAGGCAGGGCTGGCAGGAGGCAGGGCTGGCAGGAGGCTAGCAGGAGGCTCAGAACCCCACCTGAGGCGCAGGCATTGTGGAGTCAGGAGCCTCTCCCACCAGGCAGGCAGGCAGCAGCCACAAGGCACTAGGAACCAGGCAGCAACCAGACAGGCAGGCAGGAGGAACCAGGCAGCAACCACAAGGCACTAGGAACCAGGTAGCAACCAGACAGACAGGCAGGAGGAACCAGGCAGCAACCTCAAGGCACTAGGAACCAGGCAGCAACCAGACAGACAGGCAGGAGGAACCAGGCAGCAACCAGACAGACAGGCAGGAGGAACCAGGCAGCAACCACAAGGCACTAGGAACCAGGCAGCAACCAGACAGACAGGCAGGAGGAACCAGGCAGGAACCAGACAGGCAAGAGGAACCAGGCAGGAACCAGACAGACTGGAAGGAGGAACCAGGCAGCAACCAGACAGAATGGTAGGAGGAACCAGACAGGATTGGCTAAGGAAAAAATGAAATCCAAAACATAGATAATAGCACCCCAAACTTTACCATCATCTAATTGGACAGAAAGGGTTTCCAGGAAGGGTTAGGAGAAGACAACCATCATTCTGACGTTCCAATGGCCACATCCGTCACAGTGTGGATCAAGGGACAGGTTTCTCATACTAGTCCCTGTGTATCAGTGTAATGATGCTGAAGACATACTGGACTAGCTGATGAATAGACTCTATCTGGAAGCATTGCACTAAAGCTTCTCCAAGAGGCCTTTATTGATGTAGGGCCCATCGGGGAGAGAGGACTCCCTCTGGATTAAACTAACAGATAAACAGCTGAGCGCTAACCGTCTAATAATGTTGTTTTATGGGTGGCAGTATTATCCATCCGTTATGACTAATGGTAGAATTTAGTCAGTGTATTGACCGTCATCAGACATATGTTATTTCAATGTCAAGTACCTAACCATGTCATGCATTACAACAGGACACTGTCTGCCTGGGGTTAGTAACCTACAGGTGGAGGATCTTCATTTGATCAAACCTGTTGCAGGACAACTGTAGAGTATTTGAGGTTTAGAAAAGGCTTCTGAGGTTTGTAATTTCCTCTTAGAAATGTCAGACTGGATTTTCCCTTACGAAAATTAAATGTATCAATCCCTGCAACAATGTCCATTAAATGTATCAATCCCTACAACAATGTCCATTAAATGTATCAATCCCTACAACAATGTTGATTAAATGTATCAATCCCTGCAACAATGTCCATTAAATGTATCAACCCCTACAACAATGTTGATTAATTGTATCAACCACTACAACAATGTCCATTAAATGTATCAATCCCTACAACAATGTCCATTAAATGTATCAATCCCTACAACAAAGTCCGTTAAATGTATCAATCCCTACAACAATGTCCATTAAATGTATCAATCCCTACAACAATGTTGATTAAATGTATCAATCCCTACAACAATGTCCATCAAATGTATCAACCCCTACAACAATGTCCATTAAATGTATCAACCCCTACAACAATGTCCATTAAATGTATCAATCCCTACAACAATGTCCATTAAATGTATCAACCCCTACAACAATGTTGATTAATTGTATCAACCACTACAACAATGTCCATTAAATGTATCAATCCCTACAACAATGTCCATTAAATGTATCAATCCCTACAACAAAGTCCGTTAAATGTATCAATCCCTACAACAATGTCCATTAAATGTATCAATCCCTACAACAATGTTGATTAAATGTATCAATCCCTGCAACAATGTCCATTAAATGTATCAACCGCTACAACAATGTCCATTAAATGTATCAATCCCTAGAACAATGTCCATTAAATGTATCAACCCCTACAACAATGTTGATTAAATGTATCAACCCCTACAACAATGTCCATTAAATGTATCAATCCCTACAACAATGTTGATTAAATGTATCAATCCCTACAACAATGTCCATTAAATGTATCAATCCCTACAACAATGTTGATTAAATGTATCAATCCCTACAACAATGTCCATTAAATGTATCAATCCCTACAACAATGTTGATTAAATGTATCAACCGCTACAACAATGTCCATTAAATGTATCAACCCCTACAACAATGTCCATTAAATGTATCAACCCCTACAACAATGTCCATTAAATGTATCAATCCCTACAACAAAGTCCATTAAATGTATCAATCCCTACAACAATGTTGATTAAATGTAACATTCCCTACAACAACGTGTCAGGCCCGTCGTTCAAGGAAGACCAAGGTGCAGGTTGGTGAGCGTACATTTTCTTTTATTTAGTAAAATGTCGCCAACAAAACAAGAAATAACAAAAAAACGACCATGAAGCTCACAAGGGCAATAGTGGCCCTAACAAAGATAACTTCCCACAATGACACAGGGGGAAAAGGCTGTCTAAGTACGATTCCCAATCAGAGACAACGATAGACAGCTGTCCCAGATTGAGAACCATACCCGGCCAACACATAGAAATACAAAAACATAGAAATCAGAACATAGAAGGCCCACCCCAAATCACACCCTGACCAAACCAAATAGAGACATAAAAAGGCTCTGTAAGTTCAGGGCGTGACCCGATGTCCATTAATTATAAAACCACACAATGCTTCACGCCTCCCGTTGCTGCAGGATTATTTTCCTGGTTCAGGTCCTGCGTCCGTAGGGTTACCTGTAATCACCTATAATCACACATAATCACCTGTAATCACCTATAATCACCTATAATCACATGTAATAATCTATAATCACCTATAATCACCTGTAATCACCTATAATCACATGTAATCACATGTGATCACCTATAATCATCTATAATCACCTGTAATCATCTATAATCACATATAATCACCTGTAATCACCTGTAATCACCTATAATCACCTGTAATCACCTACAATCAACTATAATCACCTGTAATCATCTATAATCACCTGTAATCACCTATAATCAACTATAATCACCTATAATCACATGTAATCACATGTGATCACCTATAATCACCTGTAATCACCTGTAGTCACCTATAATCACCTGTAATCACCTATAATCACCTATAATCACCTGTAATCACCTATAATCACATGTAATCACATGTGATCACCTATAATCATCTATAATCACCTGTAATCATCTATAATCACATATAATCACCTGTAATCACCTGTAATCACCTATAATCACCTGTAATCATCTATAATCACCTGTAATCACCTGTAATCATCTATAATCACCTATAATCACTGACACATTAAAGCCAGATCCAAGGGATGTTGTCTTTTCCTACAGTCTTCAATAACTCTGTGTTCAATATGCAGCACACTAATTAATGTGTCGTTTAAATCCCTGCACATTAATTCCTCAACATGTGTCTACCGTTCAGAGATTTTTTTTTAACCTTAATTTAACTAGGCAAGTCAGATAAAATCAAATGTTTATTTATAATGACGGCCTACCGGGGAACAGTGGGTTAACTGCCTTGTTCAGGGGCAGAAAAACAGATTTTTACCTTATCAGCTCGGGGATTCGATTTTGCAACCTGTCGGTTATTAGTCCAATGCTCTAACCACAAGGCTACCCGCCTCCCCCCTCTAACCACTAGGCTACCTGCCTCCCCCCCTCTAACCACAAGGCTACCTGCCTCCCCCCTCTAACCACTAGGCTACCTGCCTCCCCCCTCTAACCACTAGGCTACCTGCCTCCCCCCCTCTAACCACAAGGCTACCTGCCTCCCCCCTCTAACCACTAGGCTACCTGCCTCCCCCTCTAACCACTAGGCTACCTGCCTCCCTCCTCTAACCACTAGGCTACCTGCCCCCCCCCTCTAAACACTAGGCTACCTGCCTCCCCCCTCTAACCACTAGGCTACCTGCCTCCCCCTCTAACCACTAGGCTACCTGCCTCCCCCCTCTAACCACTAGGCTACCTGCCTCCCCCCTCTAACCACTAGGATACCTGCCTCCCCCTCTAACCACTAGGCTACCTGCCTCCCCCTCTAACCACTAGGCTACCTGCCTCCCCCTCTAACCACTAGGCTACCTGCCTCCCCCTCTAACCACTAGGCTACCTGCCTCCCCCTCTAACCACTAGGCTACCTGCCTCCCCCTCTAACCACTAGGCTACCTGCCTCCCCCCCTCTAACCACTAGGCTACCTGCCTCCCTCCTCTAACCACTAGGCTACCTGCCTCCCCCTCTAACCACTTGGATACCTGCCTCCCCCTCTAACCACTAGGCTACCTGCCTCCCCCCTCTAACCACTAGGATACCTGCCTCCCCCCTCTAACCACTAGGCTACCTGCCTCCCCCTCTAACCACTAGGCTACCTGCCTCCCTCCTCTAACCACTAGGCTACCTGCCTCTAACCACTAGGCTACCTGCCTCCCCCTCTAACCACTAGGCTACCTGCCTCCCCCTCTAACCACTAGGCTACCTGTCTCCCTCCTCTAACCACTAGGCTACCTGCCTCCCCCCCTCTAACCACTAGGCTACCTGCCTCCCCCTCTAACCACTAGGCTACCTGCCTCCCCCTCTAACCACTAGGCTACCTGCCTCCCCCTCTAACCACTAGGCTACCTGCCTCCCCCCCTCTAACCACTAGGATACCTGCCTCCCCCTCTAACCACTAGGCTACCTGCCTCCCCCCTCTAACCACTAGGATACCTGCCTCCCCCCTCTAACCACTAGACTACCTGCCTCCCCCTCTAACCACTAGGCTACCTACCTCCCCCTCTAACCACTAGGCTACCTCCCTCCCTCCTCTAACCACTAGGCTACCTGCATCCCCCTCTAACCACTAGGCTACCTGCCTCCCCCTCTAACCACTAGGCTACCTGTCTCCCCCCTCTAACCACTAGGCTACCTGCCCCCCCCCCTCTAACCACTAGGCTACCTGCCTCCCCCTCTAACCACTAGGCTACCTGTCTCCCCCCTCTAACCACTAGGCTACCTGCCCCCCCCCTCTAACCACTAGGCTACCTGCCTCCCCCTCTAACCACTAGGCTACCTGCCTCCCCCTCTAACCACTAGGCTACCTGCCTCCCCCCTATAACCACTAGGCTACCTGCCTCCCCCTCTAACCACTAGGCTACCTGCCTCCCCCTCTAACCACTAGGCTACCTGCCTCCCCCCTCTAACCACTAGGCTACCTGCCTCCCCCTCTAACCACTAGGCTACCTGCCTCCCCCTCTAACCACTAGGCTACCTGCCTCCCCCTCTAACCACTAGGCTACCTGCCTCCCCCTCTAACCACTAGGCTACCTCCCTCCCTCCTCTAACCACTAGGCTACCTGCCTCCCCCTCTAACCACTAGGCTACCTGTCTCCCCCCTCTAACCACTAGGCTACCTGCCCCCCCCCTCTAACCACTAGGCTACCTGCCTCCCCCTCTAACCACTAGGCTACCTGCCTCCCCCTCTAACCACTAGGCTACCTGCATCCACCTCTAACCACTAGGCTACCTGCCTCCCCCTCTAACCACTAGGCTACCTGTCTCCCCCTCTAACCACTAGGCTACCTGCCTCCCCTCCTCTAACCACTAGGCTACCTGCCTCCCCCCTCTAACCACTAGGCTACCTGCCTCCCCCCCTCTAACCACTAGGCTACCTGCCTCCCCCTCTAACCACTAGGCTACCTGCCTCCCCCCTCTAACCACTAGGCTACCTGCCTCCCCCTCTAACCCACTAGGCTACCTGGCTCCCCCCTCTAACCACTAGGCTACCTGCCTCCCCCTCTAACCACTAGGCTACCTGCCTCCCCACTCTAACCACTAGGCTACCTGACTCCCCCTCTAACCACCAGGCTACCTGCATCCCTCCTCTAACCACTAGGCTACCTGCCTCCCCTCCTCTAACCACCAGGCTACCTGCCTCTCCCCTCTAACCACTAGGCTACCTGCCTCCCCTCCTCTAACCACTAGGCTACCTGCCTCCCCCTCTAACCACTAGGCTACCTGTCTCCCTCCTCTAACCACTAGGCTACCTGCCTCCCCCATCTAACCACTAGGCTACCTGTCTCCCCCTCTAACCACTAGGCTACCTGCCTCCCCCCCTCTAACCACTAGGCTACCTGTCTCCCCCTCTAACCACTAGGCTACCTGCCTCCCCCCCTCTAACCACTAGGCTAACTGCCTCCCCCCTCTAACCACTAGGCTACCTGCCTCCCCCTCTAACCACTAGGCTACCTGCCTCCCCCCCTCTAACCACTAGGCTCCCTGCCTCCCCCCTCTAACCACTAGGCTACCTGTCTCCCCCTCTAACCACTAGGCTACCTGTCTCCCCCCTCTAACCACTAGGCTACCTGCCCCCCCCCTCTAACCACTAGGCTACCTGCCTCCCCCTCTAACCACTAGGCTACCTGCCTCCCCCTCTAACCACTAGGCTACCTGCCTCCCCCCTCTAACCACTAGGCTACCTGCCTCCCCCTCTAACCACTAGGCTACCTGCCTCCCCCTCTAACCACTAGGCTACCTGCCTCCCCCCTCTAACCACTAGGCTACCTGCCTCCCCCTCTAACCACTAGGCTACCTGCCTCCCCCTCTAACCACTAGGCTACCTGCCTCCCCCTCTAACCACTAGGCTACCTGCCTCCCCCTCTAACCACTAGGCTACCTCCCTCCCTCCTCTAACCACTAGGCTACCTGCCTCCCCCTCTAACCACTAGGCTACCTGTCTCCCCCCTCTAACCACTAGGCTACCTGCCCCCCCCCTCTAACCACTAGGCTACCTGCCTCCCCCTCTAACCACTAGGCTACCTGCCTCCCCCTCTAACCACTAGGCTACCTGCATCCACCTCTAACCACTAGGCTACCTGCCTCCCCCTCTAACCACTAGGCTACCTGTCTCCCCCTCTAACCACTAGGCTACCTGCCTCCCCTCCTCTAACCACTAGGCTACCTGCCTCCCCCCTCTAACCACTAGGCTACCTGCCTCCCCCCCTCTAACCACTAGGCTACCTGCCTCCCCCTCTAACCACTAGGCTACCTGCCTCCCCCCTCTAACCACTAGGCTACCTGCCTCCCCCTCTAACCCACTAGGCTACCTGGCTCCCCCCTCTAACCACTAGGCTACCTGCCTCCCCCTCTAACCACTAGGCTACCTGCCTCCCCACTCTAACCACTAGGCTACCTGACTCCCCCTCTAACCACCAGGCTACCTGCATCCCTCCTCTAACCACTAGGCTACCTGCATCCCCCTCTAACCACTAGGCTACCTGTCTCCCTCCTCTAACCACTAGGCTACCTGCCTCCCCCATCTAACCACTAGGCTACCTGTCTCCCCCTCTAACCACTAGGCTACCTGCCTCCCCCCCTCTAACCACTAGGCTACCTGTCTCCCCCTCTAACCACTAGGCTACCTGCCTCCCCCCCTCTAACCACTAGGCTACCTGCCTCCCCCCTCTAACCACTAGGCTACCTGCCTCCCCCCTCTAACCACTAGGCTCCCTGCCTCCCCCCTCTAACCACTAGGCTACCTGTCTCCCCCCTCTAACCACTAGGCTACCTGCCTCCCCCCCTCTAACCACTAGGCTACCTCCCTCCCCCTTCTAACCACTAGGCTACCTGCCTCCCCCCTCTAACCACTAGGCTACCTGCCTCCCCCTCTAACCCACTAGGCTACCTGCCTCCCCCTCTAACCACCAGGCTACCTGCCTCCCTCCTCTAACCACTAGGCTACCTGCCTCCCCCCTCTAACCACTAGGCTACCTGCCTCCCCCCTCTAACCACTAGGCTACCTGCCTCCCCCCTCTAACCACTAGGCTACCTGCCTCCCCCTCTAACCACTAGGCTACCTGCCTCCCCCTCTAACCACTAGGCTACCTGCCTCCCCCCCTCTAACCACTAGGCTACCTGCCTCCCTCCTCTAACCACTAGGCTACCTGCCTCCCCCTCTAACCACTTGGATACCTGCCTCCCCCTCTAACCACTAGGCTACCTGCCTCCCCCCTCTAACCACTAGGATACCTGCCTCCCCCCTCTAACCACTAGGCTACCTGCCTCCCCCTCTAACCACTAGGCTACCTGCCTCCCTCCTCTAACCACTAGGCTACCTGCCTCCCCTCCTCTAACCACTAGGCTACCTGCCTCTAACCACTAGGCTACCTGCCTCCCCCTCTAACCACTAGGCTACCTGCCTCCCCCATCTAACCACTAGGCTACCTGCCTCCCCCCTCTAACCACTAGGCTACCTGCCTCCCCCTCTAACCACTAGGCTACCTGTCTCCCTCCTCTAACCACTAGGCTACCTGCCTCCCCCCTTCTAACCACTAGGCTACCTGCCTCCCCCTCTAACCACTAGGCTACCTGCCTCCCCCTCTAACCACTAGGCTACCTGCCTCCCCCTCTAACCACTAGGCTACCTGCCTGTCCCTCCTCTAACCACTAGGATACCTGCCTCCCCCTCTAACCACTAGGCTACCTGCCTCCCCCCTCTAACCACTAGGATACCTGCCTCCCCCCTCTAACCACTAGACTACCTGCCTCCCCCTCTAACCACTAGGCTACCTACCTCCCCCTCTAACCACTAGGCTACCTCCCTCCCTCCTCTAACCACTAGGCTACCTGCCTCCCCCTCTAACCACTAGGCTACCTGCCTCCCCCTCTAACCACTAGGCTACCTGTCTCC
Organism: Salvelinus fontinalis; assembly: GCF_029448725.1. Classification (NCBI taxonomy): domain Eukaryota; kingdom Metazoa; phylum Chordata; class Actinopteri; order Salmoniformes; family Salmonidae; genus Salvelinus; species Salvelinus fontinalis. The sequence goes on along the minus strand of NW_026600348.1, from coordinate 33,535 downwards.
CCCCTCTAACCACTAGGCTACCTGCCCCCCCCCTCTAACCACTAGGCTACCTGCCTCCCCCTCTAACCACTAGGCTACCTGCCTCCCCCTCTAACCACTAGGCTACCTGCCTCACCCCTCTAACCACTAGGCTACCTGCCTCCCCCTCTAACCACTAGGCTACCTGCCTCCCCCTCTAACCACTAGGCTACCTGCCTCCCCCCTCTAACCACTAGGCTACCTGCCTCCCCCTCTAACCACTAGGCTACCTGCCTCCCCCTCTAACCACTAGGCTACCTGCCTCCCCCTCTAACCACTAGGCTACCTGCCTCCCCCTCTAACCACTAGGCTACCTCCCTCCCTCCTCTAACCACTAGGCTACCTGCCTCCCCCTCTAACCACTAGGCTACCTGCCTCCCCCCTCTAACCACTAGGCTACCTGCCCCCCCCCTCTAACCACTAGGCTACCTGCCTCCCCCTCTAACCACTAGGCTACCTGCCTCCCCCTCTAACCACTAGGCTACCTGCATCCACCTCTAACCACTAGGCTACCTGCCTCCCCCTCTAACCACTAGGCTACCTGTCTCCCCCTCTAACCACTAGGCTACCTGCCTCCCCTCCTCTAACCACTAGGCTACCTGCCTCTCCCCTCTAACCACTAGGCTACCTGCCTCCCCCTCTAACCACTAGGCTACCTGCCTCCCCCCTCTAACCACTAGGCTACCTGCCTCCCCCTCTAACCCACTAGGCTACCTGGCTCCCCCCTCTAACCACTAGGCTACCTGCCTCCCCCTCTAACCACTAGGCTACCTGCCTCCCCCCTCTAACCACTAGGCTACCTGCCTCCCCCTCTAACCCACTAGGCTACCTGCCTCCCCTCCTCTAACCACCAGGCTACCTGCCTCTCCCCTCTAACCACTAGGCTACCTGCCTCCCCTCCTCTAACCACTAGGCTACCTGCCTCCCCCTCTAACCACTAGGCTACCTGTCTCCCTCCTCTAACCACTAGGCTACCTTCCTCCCCCATCTAACCACTAGGCTACCTGTCTCCCCCTCTAACCACTAGGCTACCTGCCTCCCCCCCTCTAACCACTAGGCTACCTGTCTCCCCCTCTAACCACTAGGCTACCTGCCTCCCCCCCTCTAACCACTAGGCTACCTGCCTCCCCCCTCTAACCACTAGGCTCCCTGCCTCCCCCCTCTAACCACTAGGCTCCCTGCCTCCCCCCTCTAACCACTAGGCTACCTGCCTCCCCCCTCTAACCACTAGGCTACCTGCCTCCCCCCCTCTAACCACTAGGCTACCTCCCTCCCCCTTCTAACCACTAGGCTACCTGCCTCCCCCCTCTAACCACTAGGCTACCTGCCTCCCCCTCTAACCCACTAGGCTACCTGCCTCCCCCTCTAACCACCAGGCTACCTGCCTCCCTCCTCTAACCACTAGGCTACCTGCCTCCCCCCTCTAACCACTAGGCTACCTGCCTCCCCCCTCTAACCACTAGGCTACCTGCCTCCCCCCTCTAACCACTAGGCTACCTGCCTCCCCCTCTAACCACTAGGCTACCTGCCTCCCCCTCTAACCACTAGGCTACCTGCCTCCCCCCCTCTAACCACTAGGCTACCTGCCTCCCTCCTCTAACCACTAGGCTACCTGCCTCCCCCTCTAACCACTTGGATACCTGCCTCCCCCTCTAACCACTAGGCTACCTGCCTCCCCCTCTAACCACTAGGCTACCTGCCTCCCCCCTCTAACCACTAGGCTACCTGCCTCCCCCTCTAACCACTAGGCTACCTGCCTCCCCCTCTAACCACTAGGCTACCTGCCTCCCCCTCTAACCACTAGGCTACCTGCCTCCCCCTCTAACCACTAGGCTACCTCCCTCCCTCCTCTAACCACTAGGCTACCTGCCTCCCCCTCTAACCACTAGGCTACCTGTCTCCCCCCTCTAACCACTAGGCTACCTGCCCCCCCCCTCTAACCACTAGGCTACCTGCCTCCCCCTCTAACCACTAGGCTACCTGCCTCCCCCTCTAACCACTAGGCTACCTGCATCCACCTCTAACCACTAGGCTACCTGCCTCCCCCTCTAACCACTAGGCTACCTGTCTCCCCCTCTAACCACTAGGCTACCTGCCTCCCCTCCTCTAACCACTAGGCTACCTGCCTCCCCCCTCTAACCACTAGGCTACCTGCCTCCCCCCCTCTAACCACTAGGCTACCTGCCTCCCCCTCTAACCACTAGGCTACCTGCCTCCCCCCTCTAACCACTAGGCTACCTGCCTCCCCCTCTAACCCACTAGGCTACCTGGCTCCCCCCTCTAACCACTAGGCTACCTGCCTCCCCCCTCTAACCACTAGGCTACCTGCCTCCCCACTCTAACCACTAGGCTACCTGACTCCCCCTCTAACCACCAGGCTACCTGCATCCCTCCTCTAACCACTAGGCTACCTGCCTCCCCTCCTCTAACCACCAGGCTACCTGCCTCTCCCCTCTAACCACTAGGCTACCTGCCTCCCCTCCTCTAACCACTAGGCTACCTGCCTCCCCCTCTAACCACTAGGCTACCTGTCTCCCTCCTCTAACCACTAGGCTACCTGCCTCCCCCATCTAACCACTAGGCTACCTGTCTCCCCCTCTAACCACTAGGCTACCTGCCTCCCCCCCTCTAACCACTAGGCTACCTGTCTCCCCCTCTAACCACTAGGCTACCTGCCTCCCCCCCTCTAACCACTAGGCTAACTGCCTCCCCCCTCTAACCACTAGGCTACCTGCCTCCCCCTCTAACCACTAGGCTACCTGCCTCCCCCCCTCTAACCACTAGGCTCCCTGCCTCCCCCCTCTAACCACTAGGCTACCTGTCTCCCCCTCTAACCACTAGGCTACCTGTCTCCCCCCTCTAACCACTAGGCTACCTGCCCCCCCCCTCTAACCACTAGGCTACCTGCCTCCCCCTCTAACCACTAGGCTACCTGCCTCCCCCTCTAACCACTAGGCTACCTGCCTCCCCCCTCTAACCACTAGGCTACCTGCCTCCCCCTCTAACCACTAGGCTACCTGCCTCCCCCTCTAACCACTAGGCTACCTGCCTCCCCCCTCTAACCACTAGGCTACCTGCCTCCCCCTCTAACCACTAGGCTACCTGCCTCCCCCTCTAACCACTAGGCTACCTGCCTCCCCCTCTAACCACTAGGCTACCTGCCTCCCCCTCTAACCACTAGGCTACCTCCCTCCCTCCTCTAACCACTAGGCTACCTGCCTCCCCCTCTAACCACTAGGCTACCTGTCTCCCCCCTCTAACCACTAGGCTACCTGCCCCCCCCCTCTAACCACTAGGCTACCTGCCTCCCCCTCTAACCACTAGGCTACCTGCCTCCCCCTCTAACCACTAGGCTACCTGCATCCACCTCTAACCACTAGGCTACCTGCCTCCCCCTCTAACCACTAGGCTACCTGTCTCCCCCTCTAACCACTAGGCTACCTGCCTCCCCTCCTCTAACCACTAGGCTACCTGCCTCCCCCCTCTAACCACTAGGCTACCTGCCTCCCCCCCTCTAACCACTAGGCTACCTGCCTCCCCCTCTAACCACTAGGCTACCTGCCTCCCCCCTCTAACCACTAGGCTACCTGCCTCCCCCTCTAACCCACTAGGCTACCTGGCTCCCCCCTCTAACCACTAGGCTACCTGCCTCCCCCTCTAACCACTAGGCTACCTGCCTCCCCACTCTAACCACTAGGCTACCTGACTCCCCCTCTAACCACCAGGCTACCTGCATCCCTCCTCTAACCACTAGGCTACCTGCATCCCCCTCTAACCACTAGGCTACCTGTCTCCCTCCTCTAACCACTAGGCTACCTGCCTCCCCCATCTAACCACTAGGCTACCTGTCTCCCCCTCTAACCACTAGGCTACCTGCCTCCCCCCCTCTAACCACTAGGCTACCTGTCTCCCCCTCTAACCACTAGGCTACCTGCCTCCCCCCCTCTAACCACTAGGCTACCTGCCTCCCCCCTCTAACCACTAGGCTACCTGCCTCCCCCCTCTAACCACTAGGCTCCCTGCCTCCCCCCTCTAACCACTAGGCTACCTGTCTCCCCCCTCTAACCACTAGGCTACCTGCCTCCCCCCCTCTAACCACTAGGCTACCTCCCTCCCCCTTCTAACCACTAGGCTACCTGCCTCCCCCCTCTAACCACTAGGCTACCTGCCTCCCCCTCTAACCCACTAGGCTACCTGCCTCCCCCTCTAACCACCAGGCTACCTGCCTCCCTCCTCTAACCACTAGGCTACCTGCCTCCCCCCTCTAACCACTAGGCTACCTGCCTCCCCCCTCTAACCACTAGGCTACCTGCCTCCCCCCTCTAACCACTAGGCTACCTGCCTCCCCCTCTAACCACTAGGCTACCTGCCTCCCCCTCTAACCACTAGGCTACCTGCCTCCCCCCCTCTAACCACTAGGCTACCTGCCTCCCTCCTCTAACCACTAGGCTACCTGCCTCCCCCTCTAACCACTTGGATACCTGCCTCCCCCTCTAACCACTAGGCTACCTGCCTCCCCCCTCTAACCACTAGGATACCTGCCTCCCCCCTCTAACCACTAGGCTACCTGCCTCCCCCTCTAACCACTAGGCTACCTGCCTCCCTCCTCTAACCACTAGGCTACCTGCCTCCCCTCCTCTAACCACTAGGCTACCTGCCTCTAACCACTAGGCTACCTGCCTCCCCCTCTAACCACTAGGCTACCTGCCTCCCCCATCTAACCACTAGGCTACCTGCCTCCCCCCTCTAACCACTAGGCTACCTGCCTCCCCCTCTAACCACTAGGCTACCTGTCTCCCTCCTCTAACCACTAGGCTACCTGCCTCCCCCCTTCTAACCACTAGGCTACCTGCCTCCCCCTCTAACCACTAGGCTACCTGCCTCCCCCTCTAACCACTAGGCTACCTGCCTCCCCCTCTAACCACTAGGCTACCTGCCTGTCCCTCCTCTAACCACTAGGATACCTGCCTCCCCCTCTAACCACTAGGCTACCTGCCTCCCCCCTCTAACCACTAGGATACCTGCCTCCCCCCTCTAACCACTAGACTACCTGCCTCCCCCTCTAACCACTAGGCTACCTACCTCCCCCTCTAACCACTAGGCTACCTCCCTCCCTCCTCTAACCACTAGGCTACCTGCCTCCCCCTCTAACCACTAGGCTACCTGCCTCCCCCTCTAACCACTAGGCTACCTGTCTCCCCCCTCTAACCACTAGGCTACCTGCCCCCCCCCTCTAACCACTAGGCTACCTGCCTCCCCCTCTAACCACTAGGCTACCTGCCTCCCCCTCTAACCACTAGGCTACCTGCCTCACCCCTCTAACCACTAGGCTACCTGCCTCCCCCTCTAACCACTAGGCTACCTGCCTCCCCCTCTAACCACTAGGCTACCTGCCTCCCCCCTCTAACCACTAGGCTACCTGCCTCCCCCTCTAACCACTAGGCTACCTGCCTCCCCCTCTAACCACTAGGCTACCTGCCTCCCCCTCTAACCACTAGGCTACCTGCCTCCCCCTCTAACCACTAGGCTACCTCCCTCCCTCCTCTAACCACTAGGCTACCTGCCTCCCCCTCTAACCACTAGGCTACCTGTCTCCCCCCTCTAACCACTAGGCTACCTGCCCCCCCCCTCTAACCACTAGGCTACCTGCCTCCCCCTCTAACCACTAGGCTACCTGCCTCCCCCTCTAACCACTAGGCTACCTGCATCCACCTCTAACCACTAGGCTACCTGCCTCCCCCTCTAACCACTAGGCTACCTGTCTCCCCCTCTAACCACTAGGCTACCTGCCTCCCCTCCTCTAACCACTAGGCTACCTGCCTCTCCCCTCTAACCACTAGGCTACCTGCCTCCCCCTCTAACCACTAGGCTACCTGCCTCCCCCCTCTAACCACTAGGCTACCTGCCTCCCCCTCTAACCCACTAGGCTACCTGGCTCCCCCCTCTAACCACTAGGCTACCTGCCTCCCCCTCTAACCACTAGGCTACCTGCCTCCCCCCTCTAACCACTAGGCTACCTGCCTCCCCCTCTAACCCACTAGGCTACCTGCCTCCCCTCCTCTAACCACCAGGCTACCTGCCTCTCCCCTCTAACCACTAGGCTACCTGCCTCCCCTCCTCTAACCACTAGGCTACCTGCCTCCCCCTCTAACCACTAGGCTACCTGTCTCCCTCCTCTAACCACTAGGCTACCTTTCTCCCCCATCTAACCACTAGGCTACCTGTCTCCCCCTCTAACCACTAGGCTACCTGCCTCCCCCCCTCTAACCACTAGGCTACCTGTCTCCCCCTCTAACCACTAGGCTACCTGCCTCCCCCCCTCTAACCACTAGGCTACCTGCCTCCCCCCTCTAACCACTAGGCTCCCTGCCTCCCCCCTCTAACCACTAGGCTCCCTGCCTCCCCCCTCTAACCACTAGGCTACCTGTCTCCCCCCTCTAACCACTAGGCTACCTGCCTCCCCCCCTCTAACCACTAGGCTACCTCCCTCCCCCTTCTAACCACTAGGCTACCTGCCTCCCCCCTCTAACCACTAGGCTACCTGCCTCCCCCTCTAACCCACTAGGCTACCTGCCTCCCCCTCTAACCACCAGGCTACCTGCCTCCCTCCTCTAACCACTAGGCTACCTGCCTCCCCCCTCTAACCACTAGGCTACCTGCCTCCCCCCTCTAACCACTAGGCTACCTGCCTCCCCCCTCTAACCACTAGGCTACCTGCCTCCCCCTCTAACCACTAGGCTACCTGCCTCCCCCTCTAACCACTAGGCTACCTGCCTCCCCCCCTCTAACCACTAGGCTACCTGCCTCCCTCCTCTAACCACTAGGCTACCTGCCTCCCCCTCTAACCACTTGGATACCTGCCTCCCCCTCTAACCACTAGGCTACCTGCCTCCCCCCTCTAACCACTAGGCTACCTGCCTCCCCCCTCTAACCACTAGGCTACCTGCCTCCCCCTCTAACCACTAGGCTACCTGCCTCCCTCCTCTAACCACTAGGCTACCTGCCTCTAACCACTAGGCTACCTGCCTCCCCCTCTAACCACTAGGCTACCTGCCTCCCCCATCTAACCACTAGGCTACCTGCCTCCCTCCCTCTAACCACTAGGCTACCTGCCTCCCCCTCTAACCACTAGGCTACCTGTCTCCCCCCTCTAACCACTAGGCTACCTGCCTCCCCCCCTCTAACCACTAGGCTACCTGCCTCCCCCTCTAACCACTAGGCTACCTGCCTCCCCCTCTAACCACTAGGCTACCTGCCTCCCCCTCTAACCACTAGGCTACCTGCCTCCCCCCCTCTAACCACTAGGCTACCTGCCTCCCCCTCTAACCACTAGGCTACCTGCCTCCCCCCTCTAACCACTAGGCTACCTGCCTCCCCCCTCTAACCACTAGACTACCTGCCTCCCCCTCTAACCACTAGGCTACCTACCTCCCCCTCTAACCACTAGGCTACCTGCCTCCCTCCTCTAACCACTAGGCTACCTGCCTCCCCCTCTAACCACTAGGCTACCTGCCTCCCCCTCTAACCACTAGGCTACCTGTCTCCCCCCTCTAACCACTAGGCTACCTGCCCCCCCCCTCTAACCACTAGGCTACCTGCCTCCCCCTCTAACCACTAGGCTACCTGCCTCCCCCTCTAACCACTAGGCTACCTGCCTCCCCCCTCTAACCACTAGGCTACCTGCCTCCCCCTCTAACCACTAGGCTACCTGCCTCCCCCTCTAACCACTAGGCTACCTGCCTCCCCCCTCTAACCACTAGGCTACCTGCCTCCCCCTCTAACCACTAGGCTACCTGCCTCCCCCTCTAACCACTAGGCTACCTGCCTCCCCCTCTAACCACTAGGCTACCTGCCTCCCCCTCTAACCACTAGGCTACCTGCCTCCCCCCTCTAACCACTAGGCTACCTGCCTCCCCCTCTAACCACTAGGCTACCTGTCTCCCCCCTCTAACCACTAGGCTACCTGCCCCCCCCCCCTCTAACCACTAGGCTACCTGCCTCCCCCTCTAACCACTAGGCTACCTGCCTCCCCCTCTAACCACTAGGCTACCTGCCTCCCACTCTAACCACTAGGCTACCTGCCTCCCCCTCTAACCACTAGGCTACCTGTCTCCCCCTCTAACCACTAGGCTACCTGCCTCCCCCCTCTAACCACTAGGCTACCTGCCTCCCCCCTCTAACCACTAGGCTACCTGCCTCCCCCCCTCTAACCACTAGGCTACCTGCCTCCCCCTCTAACCACTAGGCTACCTGCCTCCCCCCTCTAACCACTAGGCTACCTGCCTCCCCCTCTAACCACTAGGCTACCTGCCTCCCCCCTCTAACCACTAGGCTACCTGCCTCCCCCTCTAACCACTAGGCTACCTGCCTCCCCACTCTAACCACTAGGCTACCTGCCTCCCCCTCTAACCACCAGGCTACCTGCATCCCTCCTCTAACCACTAGGCTACCTGCCTCCCCTCCTCTAACCACTAGGCTACCTGCCTCTCCCCTCTAACCACTAGGCTACCTGCCTCCCCCCTCTAACCACTAGGCTACCTGCCTCCCCCTCTAACCACTAGGCTACCTGTCTCCCTCCTCTAACCACTAGGCTACCTGCCTCCCCCATCTAACCACTAGGCTACCTGTCTCCCCCTCTAACCACTAGGCTACCTGCCTCCCCCCCTCTAACCACTAGGCTACCTGTCTCCCCCTCTAACCACTAGGCTACCTGCCTCCCCCCTCTAACCACTAGGCTACCTGCCTCCCCCCTCTAACCACTAGGCTACCTGCCTCCCCCCTCTAACCACTAGGCTACCTGCCTCCCCCCTCTAACCACTAGGCTACCTGCCTCCCCCCTCTAACCACTAGGCTACCTGTCTCCCCCCTCTAACCACTAGGCTACCTGCCTCCCCCCCTCTAACCACTAGGCTACCTGCCTCCCCCTTCTAACCACTAGGCTACCTGCCTCCCCCCTCTAACCACTAGGCTACCTGCCTCCCCCTCTAACCCACTAGGCTACCTGCCTCCCCCTCTAACCACCAGGCTACCTGCCTCCCTCCTCTAACCACTAGGCTACCTGCCTCCCCCCTCTAACCACTAGGCTACCTGCCTCCCCCCTCTAACCACTAGGCTACCTGCCTCCCCCCTCTAACCACTAGGCTACCTGCCTCCCCCCTCTAACCACTAGGCTACCTGCCCCTCCCCCCCCCTCTAACCACTAGGCTACCTGCCCCCCCCCTCTAAACCACTAGGCTACCTGCCTCCCCCCTCTAACCACTAGGCTACCTGCCTCCCCCCTCTAACCACTAGGCTACCTGCCTCCCCCCTCTAACCACTAGGCTACCTGCCTCCCCTAAACCACTAGGCTACCTGTCTCCCCCCTCTAACCACTAGGCTACCTGCCTCCCCCTCTAACCACTAGGCTACCTGCCTCCCCCCTCTAACCACTAGGCTACCTGCCTCCCCCCTCTAACCACTAGGCTACCTGCCTCCCCCCTCTAACCACTAGGCTACCTGCCTCCCCCTCTAACCACTAGGCTACCTGCCTCCCCCCTCTAACCACTAGGCTACCTGCCTCCCCCCTCTAACCACTAGGCTACCTGCCTCCACCCTCTAACCACTAGGCTACCTGCCTCCCCCTCTAACCACTAGGCTACCTGCCTCCCCCTCTAACCACTAGGCTACCTGCCTCCCCCCTCTAACCACTAGGCTACCTGTCTCCCCCCTCTAACCACTAGGCTACCTGCCTCCCCCCTCTAACCACTAGGCTACCTGCCTCCCCCTCTAACCACTAGGCTACCTGCCTCCCCCCTCTAACCACTAGGCTACCTGTCTCCCCCCTCTAACCACTAGGCTACCTGCCTCCCCCCTCTAACCACTAGGCTACCTGCCTCCCCCTCTAACCACTAGGCTACCTGCCTCCCCCCCTCTAACCACTAGGCTACCTGCCTCCCCCTCTAACCACTAGGCTACCTGCCTCCCCCCTCTAACCACTAGGCTACCTGCCTCCCCCTCTAACCACTAGGCTACCTGCCTCCCCCCCTCTAACCACTAGGCTACCTGCCTCCCCCCTCTAACCACTAGGCTACCTGCCTCCCCCCTCTAACCACTAGGCTACCTGCCTCCCCCCTCTAACCACTAGGCTACCTGCCTCCCCCCTCTAACCACTAGGCTACCTGCCTCCCCCTCTAACCACTAGGCTACCTGCCTCCCCCCTCTAACCACTAGGCTACCTGCCTCCCCCCTCTAACCACTAGGCTACCTGCCTCCCCCTCTAACCACTAGGCTACCTGCCTCCCCCTCTAACCACTAGGCTACCTGCCTCCCCCCTCTAACCACTAGGCTACCTGCCTCCCCCTCTAACCACTAGGCTACCTGCCTCCCCCCTCTAACCACTAGGCTACCTGCCTCCCCCTCTAACCACTAGGCTACCTGCCTCCCCCCTCTAACCACTAGGCTACCTGCCTCCCCCTCTAACCACTAGGCTACCTGCCTCCCCCCCTCTAACCACTAGGCTACCTGCCTCCCCCTCTAACCACTAGGCTACCTGCCTCCCCCCTCTAACCACTAGGCTACCTGTCTCCCCCCTCTAACCACTAGGCTACCTGCCTCCCCCTCTAACCACTAGGCTACCTGCCTCCCCCCTCTAACCACTAGGCTACCTGCCTCCCCCTCTAACCACTAGGCTACCTGCCTCCCCCCCTCTAACCACTAGGCTACCTGCATCCCCCTCTAACCACTAGGCTACCTGCCTCCCCCTCTAACCACTAGGCTACCTGCCTCCCCCCTCTAACCACTAGGCTACCTGCCTCCCCCTCTAACCACTAGGCTACCTGCCTCCCCCCTCTAACCACTAGGCTACCTGCCTCCCCCTCTAACCACTAGGCTACCTGCCTCCCCCCCTCTAACCACTAGGCTACCTGCCTCCCCCTCTAACCACTAGGCTACCTGCCTCCCCCCTCTAACCACTAGGCTACCTGCCTCCCCCCTCTAACCACTAGGCTACCTGTCTCCCCCTCTAACCACTAGGCTACCTGCCTCCCCCCTCTAACCACTAGGCTACCTGCCTCCCCCTCTAACCACTAGGCTACCTGCCTCCCCCCTCTAACCACTAGGCTACCTGCCTCCCCCTCTAACCACTAGGCTACCTGCCTCCCCCCTCTAACCACTAGGCTACCTGCCTCCCCCCTCTAACCACTAGGCTACCTGCCTCCCCCCTCTAACCACTAGGCTACCTGCCTCCCCCTCTAACCACTAGGCTACCTGTCTCCCCCCTCTAACCACTAGGCTACCTGCCTCCCCCTCTAACCACTAGGCTACCTGCCTCCCCCCTCTAACCACTAGGCTACCTGCCTCCCCCTCTAACCACTAGGCTACCTGCCTCCCCCCCTCTAACCACTAGGCTACCTGCCTCCCCCTCTAACCACTAGGCTACCTGCCTCCCCCCTCTAACCACTAGGCTACCTGTCTCCCCCCTCTAACCACTAGGCTACCTGTCTCCCCCTCTAACCACTAGGCTACCTGCCTCCCCCCTCTAACCACTAGGCTACCTGCCTCCCCCTCTAACCACTAGGCTACCTGCCTCCCCCCCTCTAACCACTAGGCTACCTGCCTCCCCCTCTAACCACTAGGCTACCTGCCTCCCCCCCTCTAACCACTAGGCTACCTGCCTCCCCCCTCTAACCACTAGGCTACCTGCCTCCCCCCTCTAACCACTAGGCTACCTGCCTCCCCCCTCTAACCACTAGGCTACCTGTCTCCCCCCTCTAACCACTAGGCTACCTGTCTCCCCCCTCTAACCACTAGGCTACCTGCCTCCCCCCTCTAACCACTAGGCTACCTGCCTCCCCCTCTAACCACTAGGCTACCTGCCTCTAACCACTAGGCTACCTGCCTCCCCCTCTAACCACTAGGCTACCTGCCTCTAACCACTAGGCTACCTGCCTCCCCCTCTAACCACTAGGCTACCTGTCTCCCCCTCTAACCACTAGGCTACCTGTCTCCCCCCTCTAACCACTAGGCTACCTGTCTCCCCCCTCTAACCACTAGGCTACCTGCCTCCCCCCTCTAACCACTAGGCTACCTGCCTCCCCCCTCTAACCACTAGGCTACCTGCCTCCCCCTCTAACCACTAGGCTACCTGCCTCCCCCCTCTAACCACTAGGCTACCTGCCTCCCCCTCTAACCACTAGGCTACCTGCCTCCCCCCTCTAACCACTAGGCTACCTGTCTCCCCCCTCTAACCACTAGGCTACCTGCCTCCCCCCTCTAACCACTAGGCTACCTGCCTCCCCCCTCTAACCACTAGGCTACCTGCCTCCCCCCTCTAACCACTAGGCTACCTGCCTCCCCCCTCTAACCACTAGGCTACCTGCCTCCCCCCTCTAACCACTAGGCTACCTGCCTCCCCCTCTAACCACTAGGCTACCTGCCTCCCCCTCTAACCACTAGGCTACCTGCCTCCCCCTCTAACCACTAGGCTACCTGCCTCCCCCCTCTAACCACTAGGCTACCTGTCTCCCCCTCTAACCACTAGGCTACCTGTCTCCCCCCTCTAACCACTAGGCTACCTGCCTCCCCCTCTAACCACTAGGCTACCTGCCTCTAACCACTAGGCTACCTGCCTCCCCCTCTAACCACTAGGCTACCTGTCTCCCCCTCTAACCACTAGGCTACCTGTCTCCCCCCTCTAACCACTAGGCTACCTGCCTCCCCCCTCTAACCACTAGGCTACCTGTCTCCCCCCTCTAACCACTAGGCTACCTGCCTCCCCCCTCTAACCACTAGGCTACCTGCCTCCCCCCTCTAACCACTAGGCTACCTGCCTCCCCCCTCTAACCACTAGGCTACCTGCCTCCCCCCTCTAACCACTAGGCTACCTGCCCCCCCCCTCTAACCACTAGGCTACCTGCCTCCCCCTCTAACCACTAGGCTACCTGCCTCCCCCCTCTAACCACTAGGCTACCTGCCTCCCCCTCTAACCACTAGGCTACCTGCCTCCCCCCTCTAACCACTAGGCTACCTGTCTCCCCCTCTAACCACTAGGCTACCTGCCTCCCCCCTCTAACCACTAGGCTACCTGCCCCCCCCCTCTAACCACTAGGCTACCTGCCTCCCCCCTCTAACCACTAGGCTACCTGCCCCCCCCCTCTAACCACTAGGCTACCTGCCTCCCCCCTCTAACCACTAGGCTACCTGCCCCCCCCCTCTAACCACTAGGCTACCTGCCCCCCCCCTCTAACCACTAGGCTACCTGCCTCCCCCCTCTAACCACTAGGCTACCTGCCTCCCCCCTCTAACCACTAGGCTACCTGCCTCCCCCTCTAACCACTAGGCTACCTGCCTCCCCCTCTAACCACTAGGCTACCTGCCTCCCTCCTCTAACCACTAGGCTACCTGCCTCCCCCTCTAACCACTAGGCTACCTGCCTCCCCCTCTAACCACTAGGCTACCTGTCTCCCCCCTCTAACCACTAGGCTACCTGCCCCCCCCCCTCTAACCACTAGGCTACCTGCCTCCCCCTCTAACCACTAGGCTACCTGCCTCCCCCTCTAACCACTAGGCTACCTGCCTCCCCCCTCTAACCACTAGGCTACCTGCCTCCCCCCTCTAACCACTAGGCTACCTGCCTCCCCCTCTAACCACTAGGCTACCTGCCTCCCCCCTCTAACCACTAGGCTACCTGCCTCCCCCCTCTAACCACTAGGCTACCTGCCTCCCCCTCTAACCACTAGGCTACCTGCCTCCCCCTCTAACCACTAGGCTACCTGCCTCCCCCTCTAACCACTAGGCTACCTGCCTCCCCCTCTAACCACTAGGCTACCTGCCTCCCCCTCTAACCACTAGGCTACCTGCCTCCCCCTCTAACCACTAGGCTACCTGCCTCCCCCCTCTAACCACTAGGCTACCTGCCCCCCCCCCTCTAACCACTAGGCTACCTGCCTCCCCCCTCTAACCACTAGGCTACCTGCCTCCCCCTCTAACCACTAGGCTACCTGCATCCAACTCTAACCACTAGGCTACCTGTCTCCCTCCTCTAACCACTAGGCTACCTGCCTCCCCCATCTAACCACTAGGCTACCTGTCTCCCCCTCTAACCACTAGGCTACCTGCCTCCCCCCCTCTAACCACTAGGCTACCTGTCTCCCCCTCTAACCACTAGGCTACCTGCCTCCCCCCCTCTAACCACTAGGCTACCTGCCTCCCCCCTCTAACCACTAGGCTACCTGCCTCCCCCCTCTAACCACTAGGCTCCCTGCCTCCCCCCTCTAACCACTAGGCTACCTGTCTCCCCCCTCTAACCACTAGGCTACCTGCCTCCCCCCCTCTAACCACTAGGCTACCTCCCTCCCCCTTCTAACCACTAGGCTACCTGCCTCCCCCCTCTAACCACTAGGCTACCTGCCTCCCCCTCTAACCCACTAGGCTACCTGCCTCCCCCTCTAACCACCAGGCTACCTGCCTCCCTCCTCTAACCACTAGGCTACCTGCCTCCCCCCTCTAACCACTAGGCTACCTGCCTCCCCCCTCTAACCACTAGGCTACCTGCCTCCCCCCTCTAACCACTAGGCTACCTGCCTCCCCCCTCTAAACCACTAGGCTACCTGCCCCCCCCCCCCCCTCTAACCACTAGGCTACCTGCCCCCCCCTCTAAACCACTAGGCTACCTGCCTCCCCCCTCTAACCACTAGGCTACCTGCCTCCCCCCTCTAACCACTAGGCTACCTGCCTCCCCCCTCTAACCACTAGGCTACCTGCCTCCCCTAAACAACTAGGCTACCTGTCTCCCCCCTCTAACCACTAGGCTACCTGCCTCCCCCTCTAACCACTAGGCTACCTGCCTCCCCCCTCTAACCACTAGGCTACCTGCCTCCCCCCTCTAACCACTAGGCTACCTGCCTCCCCCCTCTAACCACTAGGCTACCTGCATCCACCTCTAACCACTAGGCTACCTGCCTCCCCCCTCTAACCACTAGGCTACCTGCCTCCCCCCTCTAACCACTAGGCTACCTGCATCCACCTCTAACCACTAGGCTACCTGCCTCCCCCTCTAACCACTAGGCTACCTGCCTCCCCCTCTAACCACTAGGCTACCTGCCTCCCCCCTCTAACCACTAGGCTACCTGTCTCCCCCCTCTAACCACTAGGCTACCTGCCTCCCCCTCTAACCACTAGGCTACCTGTCTCCCCCCTCTAACCACTAGGCTACCTGTCTCCCCCCTCTAACCACTAGGCTACCTGCCTCCCCCCTCTAACCACTAGGCTACCTGCCTCCCCCTCTAACCACTAGGCTACCTGCCTCCCCCCCTCTAACCACTAGGCTACCTGCCTCCCCCTCTAACCACTAGGCTACCTGCCTCCCCCCTCTAACCACTAGGCTACCTGCCTCCCCCTCTAACCACTAGGCTACCTGCCTCCCCCCCTCTAACCACTAGGCTACCTGCCTCCCCCTCTAACCACTAGGCTACCTGCCTCCCCCCTCTAACCACTAGGCTACCTGCCTCCCCCCTCTAACCACTAGGCTACCTGCCTCCCCCCTCTAACCACTAGGCTACCTGCCTCCCCCTCTAACCACTAGGCTACCTGCCTCCCCCCTCTAACCACTAGGCTACCTGCCTCCCCCCTCTAACCACTAGGCTACCTGCCTCCCCCTCTAACCACTAGGCTACCTGCCTCACCCTCTAACCACTAGGCTACCTGCCTCCCCCCTCTAACCACTAGGCTACCTGCCTCCTCCTCTAACCACTAGGCTACCTGCCTCCCCCCCTCTAACCACTAGGCTACCTGCCTCCCCCTCTAACCACTAGGCTACCTGCCTCCCCCCTCTAACCACTAGGCTACCTGCCTCCCCCTCTAACCACTAGGCTACCTGCCTCCCCCCCTCTAACCACTAGGCTACCTGCCTCCCCCTCTAACCACTAGGCTACCTGCCTCCCCCCTCTAACCACTAGGCTACCTGTCTCCCCCCTCTAACCACTAGGCTACCTGTCTCCCCCTCTAACCATTAGGCTACCTGCCTCCCCCCTCTAACCACTAGGCTACCTGCCTCCCCCTCTAACCACTAGGCTACCTGCCTCCCCCCCTCTAACCACTAGGCTACCTGCCTCCCCCTCTAACCACTAGGCTACCTGCCTCCTCCTCTAACCACTAGGCTACCTGCCTCCCCCCCTCTAACCACTAGGCTACCTGCCTCCCCCTCTAACCACTAGGCTACCTGCCTCCCCCCTCTAACCACTAGGCTACCTGCCTCCCCCTCTAACCACTAGGCTACCTGCCTCCCCCCCTCTAACCACTAGGCTACCTGCCTCCCCCTCTAACCACTAGGCTACCTGCCTCCCCCCTCTAACCACTAGGCTACCTGTCTCCCCCCTCTAACCACTAGGCTAC
Organism: Salvelinus fontinalis; assembly: GCF_029448725.1. NCBI lineage: Eukaryota > Metazoa > Chordata > Actinopteri > Salmoniformes > Salmonidae > Salvelinus > Salvelinus fontinalis. The sequence goes on along the minus strand of NW_026600348.1, from coordinate 17,149 downwards.
CTGTCTCCCCCTCTAACCATTAGGCTACCTGCCTCCCCCCTCTAACCACTAGGCTACCTGCCTCCCCCTCTAACCACTAGGCTACCTGCCTCCCCCCCTCTAACCACTAGGCTACCTGCCTCCCCCTCTAACCACTAGGCTACCTGCCTCCCCCCCTCTAACCACTAGGCTACCTGCCCCCCCCCTCTAACCACTAGGCTACCTGTCTCCCCCCTCTAACCACTAGGCTACCTGCCTCCCCCCTCTAACCACTAGGCTACCTGTCTCCCCCCTCTAACCACTAGGCTACCTGCCTCCCCCTCTAACCACTAGGCTACCTGCCTCCCCCCTCTAACCACTAGGCTACCTGCCTCCCCCTCTAACCACTAGGCTACCTGCCTCCCCCCCTCTAACCACTAGGCTACCTGCCTCCCCCTCTAACCACTAGGCTACCTGCCTCCCCCCTCTAACCACTAGGCTACCTGTCTCCCCCCTCTAACCACTAGGCTACCTGTCTCCCCCTCTAACCATTAGGCTACCTGCCTCCCCCCTCTAACCACTAGGCTACCTGCCTCCCCCTCTAACCACTAGGCTACCTGCCTCCCCCCCTCTAACCACTAGGCTACCTGCCTCCCCCTCTAACCACTAGGCTACCTGCCCCCCCCCTCTAACCACTAGGCTACCTGTCTCCCCCCTCTAACCACTAGGCTACCTGCCTCCCCCCTCTAACCACTAGGCTACCTGTCTCCCCCCTCTAACCACTAGGCTACCTGTCTCCCCCCTCTAACCACTAGGCTACCTGTCTCCCCCCTCTAACCACTAGGCTACCTGCCTCCCCCCTCTAACCACTAGGCTACCTGCCTCCCCCTCTAACCACTAGGCTACCTGCCTCCCCCTCTAACCACTAGGCTACCTGCCTCCCCCTCTAACCACTAGGCTACCTGCCTCCCCCTCTAACCACTAGGCTACCTGTCTCCCCCTCTAACCACTAGGCTACCTGTCTCCCCCCTCTAACCACTAGGCTACCTGCCTCCCCCTCTAACCACTAGGCTACCTGCCTCTAACCACTAGGCTACCTGCCTCTAACCACTAGGCTACCTGCCTCCCCCTCTAACCACTAGGCTACCTGTCTCCCCCTCTAACCACTAGGCTACCTGTCTCCCCCCTCTAACCACTAGGCTACCTGTCTCCCCCCTCTAACCACTAGGCTACCTGTCTCCCCCCTCTAACCACTAGGCTACCTGTCTCCCCCCTCTAACCACTAGGCTACCTGCCTCCCCCTCTAACCACTAGGCTACCTGCCTCCCCCCTCTAACCACTAGGCTACCTGCCTCCCCCTCTAACCACTAGGCTACCTGCCTCCCCCCCTCTAACCACTAGGCTACCTGCCTCCCCCCTCTAACCACTAGGCTACCTGTCTCCCCCCTCTAACCACTAGGCTACCTGTCTCCCCCCTCTAACCACTAGGCTACCTGTCTCCCCCTCTAACCATTAGGCTACCTGCCTCCCCCTCTAACCACTAGGCTACCTGCCCCCCCCTCTAACCACTAGGCTACCTGTCTCCCCCCTCTAACCACTAGGCTACCTGTCTCCCCCCTCTAACCACTAGGCTACCTGCCTCCCCCTCTAACCACTAGGCTACCTGCCTCCCCCCTCTAACCACTAGGCTACCTGTCTCCCCCCTCTAACCACTAGGCTACCTGCCTCCCCCCTCTAACCACTAGGCTACCTGTCTCCCCCCTCTAACCACTAGGCTACCTGCCTCCCCCCTCTAACCACTAGGCTACCTGCCTCCCCCCTCTAACCACTAGGCTACCTGCCTCCCCCTCTAACCACTAGGCTACCTGCCTCCCCCTCTAACCACTAGGCTACCTGCCTCCCCCTCTAACCACTAGGCTACCTGCCTCCCCCTCTAACCACTAGGCTACCTGTCTCCCCCTCTAACCACTAGGCTACCTGCCTCCCCCCTCTAACCACTAGGCTACCTGCCTCCCCCTCTAACCACTAGGCTACCTGTCTCCCCCTCTAACCACTAGGCTACCTGTCTCCCCCCTCTAACCACTAGGCTACCTGTCTCCCCCCTCTAACCACTAGGCTACCTGTCTCCCCCCTCTAACCACTAGGCTACCTGTCTCCCCCCTCTAACCACTAGGCTACCTGTCTCCCCCCTCTAACCACTAGGCTACCTGCCTCCCCCTCTAACCACTAGGCTACCTGCCTCCCCCCTCTAACCACTAGGCTACCTGCCCCCCCCCTCTAACCACTAGGCTACCTGCCCCCCCCCTCTAACCACTAGGCTACCTGCCTCCTCCTCTAACCACTAGGCTACCTGCCTCCCCCCTCTAACCACTAGGCTACCTGCCTCCTCCTCTAACCACTAGGCTACCTGCCTCCCCCCTCTAACCACTAGGCTACCTGTCTCCCCCTCTAACCACTAGGCTACCTGCCTCCCCCCTCTAACCACTAGGCTACCTGCCCCCCCCCTCTAACCACTAGGCTACCTGCCCCCCCCCTCTAACCACTAGGCTACCTGCCCCCCCCCTCTAACCACTAGGCTACCTGCCCCCCCCCTCTAACCACTAGGCTACCTGCCTCCCCCCTCTAACCACTAGGCTACCTGCCCCCCCCCTCTAACCACTAGGCTACCTGCCCCCCCCCTCTAACCACTAGGCTACCTGCCTCCCCCCTCTAACCACTAGGCTACCTGCCTCCCCCCTCTAACCACTAGGCTACCTGCCTCCCCCCTCTAACCACTAGGCTACCTACCTCCCCCTCTAACCACTAGGCTACCTGCCTCCCCCCTCTAACCACTAGGCTACCTGCCTCCCCCCTCTAACCACTAGGCTACCTGCCTCCCCCTCTAACCACTAGGCTACCTGCCTCCCCCCTCTAACCACTAGGCTACCTGTCTCCCCCCTCTAACCACTAGGCTACCTGCCTCCCCCTCTAACCACTAGGCTACCTGCCCCCCCCCTCTAACCACTAGGCTACCTGCCTCCCCCCTCTAACCACTAGGCTACCTGCCTCCCCCTCTAACCACTAGGCTACCTGCCCCCCCCCTCTAACCACTAGGCTACCTGCCTCCCCCCCTCTAACCACTAGGCTACCTGCCTCCTCCCTCTAACCACTAGGCTACCTGCCTCCCCCTCTAACCACTAGGCTACCTGCCTCCCCCTCTAACCACTAGGCTACCTGCCTCCCCCCTCTAACCACTAGGCTACCTGCCTCCCCCCTCTAACCACTAGGCTACCTGCCTCCCCCTCTAACCACTAGGCTACCTGCCTCCCCCTCTAACCACTAGGCTACCTGCCCCCCCCCTCTAACCACTAGGCTACCTGCCTCCCCCCTCTAACCACTAGGCTACCTGCCTCCTCCCTCTAACCACTAGGCTACCTGCCCCCCCCCTCTAACCACTAGGCTACCTGCCTCCCCCCTCTAACCACTAGGCTACCTGCCTCCTCCCTCTAACCACTAGGCTACCTGCCTCCCCCCTCTAACCACTAGGCTACCTGCCTCCCCCCTCTAACCACTAGGCTACCTGCCTCCCCCCTCTAACCACTAGGCTACCTGCCTCCCCCCTCTAACCACTAGGCTACCTGTCTCCCCCCTCTAACCACTAGGCTACTTGCCTCCTCTAACCACTAGGCTACCTGCCTCCCCCCTCTAACCACTAGGCTACCTGCCCCCCCCCTCTAACCACTAGGCTACCTGCCTCCCCCCTCTAACCACTAGGCTACCTGCCCCCCCCCCTCTAACCACTAGGCTACCTGCCTCCCCCCTCTAACCACTAGGCTACCTGCCTCCCCCTCTAACCACTAGGCTACCTGTCTCCCCCCTCTAACCACTAGGCTACCTGCCTCCCCCCTCTAACCACTAGGCTACCTGCCTCCCCCTCTAACCACTAGGCTACCTGCCTCCCCCTCTAACCACTAGGCTACCTGCCTCCCCCTCTAACCACTAGGCTACCTGCCTCCCCCTCTAACCACTAGGCTACCTGCCTCCCCCTCTAACCACTAGGCTACCTGCCTCCCCCCTCTAACCACTAGGCTACCTGCCCCCCCCCTCTAACCACTAGGCTACCTGCCTCCCCCCTCTAACCACTAGGCTACCTGCCTCCTCCCTCTAACCACTAGGCTACCTGCCCCCCCCCTCTAACCACTAGGCTACCTGCCTCCCCCCCTCTAACCACTAGGCTACCTGCCTCCCCCTCTAACCACTAGGCTACCTGCCTCCCCCTCTAACCACTAGGCTACCTGCCTCCCCCTCTAACCACTAGGCTACCTGCCTCCCCCTCTAACCACTAGGCTACCTGCCTCCCCCTCTAACCACTAGGCTACCTGCCTCCCCCTCTAACCACTAGGCTACCTGCCTCCCCCCTCTAACCACTAGGCTACCTGCCTCCCCCTCTAACCACTAGGCTACCTGCCCCCCCCCTCTAACCACTAGGCTACCTGCCTCCCCCCTCTAACCACTAGGCTACCTGCCTCCCCCCTCTAACCACTAGGCTACCTGCCTCCCCCCTCTAACCACTAGGCTACCTGCCTCCCCCTCTAACCACTAGGCTACCTGTCTCCCCCCTCTAACCACTAGGCTACCTGTCTCCCCCCTCTAACCACTAGGCTACCTGTCTCCCCCTCTAACCACTAGGCTACCTGCCTCCCCCTCTAACCACTAGGCTACCTGCCCCCCCCCTCTAACCACTAGGCTACCTGTCTCCCCCCTCTAACCACTAGGCTACCTGTCTCCCCCCTCTAACCACTAGGCTACCTGCCTCCCCCTCTAACCACTAGGCTACCTGCCCCCCCCCTCTAACCACTAGGCTACCTGTCCTCCCCCCTCTAACCACTAGGCTACCTGCCTCCCCCCTCTAACCACTAGGCTACCTGCCTCCCCCCTCTAACCACTAGGCTACCTGTCTCCCCCCTCTAACCACTAGGCTACCTGTCTCCCCCCTCTAACCACTAGGCTACCTGCCTCCCCCCTCTAACCACTAGGCTACCTGCCTCCCCCTCTAACCACTAGGCTACCTGCCTCCCCCTCTAACCACTAGGCTACCTGCCTCCCCCTCTAACCACTAGGCTACCTGCCTCCCCCTCTAACCACTAGGCTACCTGTCTCCCCCTCTAACCACTAGGCTACCTGTCTCCCCCCTCTAACCACTAGGCTACCTGCCTCCCCCTCTAACCACTAGGCTACCTGTCTCCCCCTCTAACCACTAGGCTACCTGTCTCCCCCCTCTAACCACTAGGCTACCTGTCTCCCCCCTCTAACCACTAGGCTACCTGTCTCCCCCCTCTAACCACTAGGCTACCTGTCTCCCCCCTCTAACCACTAGGCTACCTGTCTCCCCCCTCTAACCACTAGGCTACCTGCCTCCCCCTCTAACCACTAGGCTACCTGCCTCCCCCCTCTAACCACTAGGCTACCTGCCCCCCCCCTCTAACCACTAGGCTACCTGCCCCCCCCCTCTAACCACTAGGCTACCTGCCTCCTCCTCTAACCACTAGGCTACCTGCCTCCCCCCTCTAACCACTAGGCTACCTGCCTCCTCCTCTAACCACTAGGCTACCTGCCTCCCCCCTCTAACCACTAGGCTACCTGTCTCCCCCTCTAACCACTAGGCTACCTGCCTCCCCCCTCTAACCACTAGGCTACCTGCCCCCCCCCTCTAACCACTAGGCTACCTGCCCCCCCCCTCTAACCACTAGGCTACCTGCCCCCCCCCCTCTAACCACTAGGCTACCTGCCCCCCCCCTCTAACCACTAGGCTACCTGCCTCCCCCCTCTAACCACTAGGCTACCTGCCCCCCCCCTCTAACCACTAGGCTACCTGCCCCCCCCCTCTAACCACTAGGCTACCTACCTCCCCCCTCTAACCACTAGGCTACCTGCCCCCCCCCTCTAACCACTAGGCTACCTGCCTCCCCCCTCTAACCACTAGGCTACCTACCTCCCCCTCTAACCACTAGGCTACCTGCCTCCCCCCTCTAACCACTAGGCTACCTGCCTCCCCCCTCTAACCACTAGGCTACCTACCTCCCCCTCTAACCACTAGGCTACCTGCCTCCCCCCTCTAACCACTAGGCTACCTGTCTCCCCCCTCTAACCACTAGTCTACTTGCCTCCTCTAACCACTAGGCTACCTGCCCCCCCCCTCTAACCACTAGGCTACCTGCCTCCCCCCTCTAACCACTAGGCTACCTGCCTCCTCCCTCTAACCACTAGGCTACCTGCCCCCCCCCTCTAACCACTAGGCTACCTGCCTCCCCCCCTCTAACCACTAGGCTACCTGCCTCCTCCCTCTAACCACTAGGCTACCTGCCTCCCCCTCTAACCACTAGGCTACCTGCCTCCCCCTCTAACCACTAGGCTACCTGCCTCCCCCCTCTAACCACTAGGCTACCTGCCTCCCCCCTCTAACCACTAGGCTACCTGCCTCCCCCTCTAACCACTAGGCTACCTGCCTCCCCCTCTAACCACTAGGCTACCTGCCCCCCCCCTCTAACCACTAGGCTACCTGCCTCCCCCCTCTAACCACTAGGCTACCTGCCTCCTCCCTCTAACCACTAGGCTACCTGCCCCCCCCCTCTAACCACTAGGCTACCTGCCTCCCCCCCTCTAACCACTAGGCTACCTGCCTCCTCCCTCTAACCACTAGGCTACCTGCCTCCCCCCTCTAACCACTAGGCTACCTGCCTCCCCCCTCTAACCACTAGGCTACCTGCCTCCCCCCTCTAACCACTAGGCTACCTGCCTCCCCCCTCTAACCACTAGGCTACCTGTCTCCCCCCTCTAACCACTAGTCTACTTGCCTCCTCTAACCACTAGGCTACCTGCCTCCCCTCCTCTAACCACTAGGCTACCTGCCCCCCCCCTCTAACCACTAGGCTACCTGCCTCCCCCCTCTAACCACTAGGCTACCTGCCCCCCCCCCCTCTAACCATTAGGCTACCTGCCTCCCCCCTCTAACCACTAGGCTACCTGCCTCCCCCTCTAACCACTAGGCTACCTGTCTCCCCCCTCTAACCACTAGGCTACCTGCCTCCTCCCTCTAACCACTAGGCTACCTGCCTCCCCCTCTAACCACTAGGCTACCTGCCTCCCCCTCTAACCACTAGGCTACCTGCCTCCCCCTCTAACCACTAGGCTACCTGCCTCCCCCTCTAACCACTAGGCTACCTGCCTCCCCCTCTAACCACTAGGCTACCTGCCTCCCCCTCTAACCACTAGGCTACCTGCCCCCCCCCTCTAACCACTAGGCTACCTGCCTCCCCCCTCTAACCACTAGGCTACCTGCCTCCTCCCTCTAACCACTAGGCTACCTGCCCCCCCCCCTCTAACCACTAGGCTACCTGCCTCCCCCCCTCTAACCACTAGGCTACCTGCCTCCTCCCTCTAACCACTAGGCTACCTGCCTCCCCCTCTAACCACTAGGCTACCTGCCTCCCCCTCTAACCACTAGGCTACCTGCCTCCCCCCTCTAACCACTAGGCTACCTGCCTCCCCCCTCTAACCACTAGGCTACCTGCCTCCCCCTCTAACCACTAGGCTACCTGCCCCCCCCCTCTAACCACTAGGCTACCTGCCTCCTCCCTCTAACCACTAGGCTACCTGCCTCCCCCTCTAACCACTAGGCTACCTGCCTCCCCCTCTAACCACTAGGCTACCTGCCTCCCCCTCTAACCACTAGGCTACCTGCCTCCCCCTCTAACCACTAGGCTACCTGCCTCCCCCCTCTAACCACTAGGCTACCTGCCTCCCCCCTCTAACCACTAGGCTACCTGCCTCCCCCTCTAACCACTAGGCTACCTGCCCCCCCCCCTCTAACCACTAGGCTACCTGCCTCCTCCCTCTAACCACTAGGCTACCTGCCTCCCCCCTCTAACCACTAGGCTACCTGCCTCCCCCCTCTAACCACTAGGCTACCTGCCTCCCCCCTCTAACCACTAGGCTACCTGCCTCCCCCTCTAACCACTAGGCTACCTGCCTCCCCCTCTAACCACTAGGCTACCTGCCTCCCCCCTCTAACCACTAGGCTACCTGCCTCCCCCTCTAACCACTAGGCTACCTGCCTCCCCCTCTAACCACTAGGCTACCTGCCTCCCCCCTCTAACCACTAGGCTACCTGCCCCCCCCCTCTAACCACTAGGCTACCTGCCTCCCCCCCTCTAACCACTAGGCTACCTGCCTCCTCCCTCTAACCACTAGGCTACCTGCCTCCCCCCTCTAACCACTAGGCTACCTGCCTCCCCCCTCTAACCACTAGGCTACCTGCCTCCCCCCTCTAACCACTAGGCTACCTGCCTCCCCCTCTAACCACTAGGCTACCTGTCTCCCCCCTCTAACCACTAGGCTACCTGCCCTCCCCCTCTAACCACTAGGCTACCTGCCCCCCCCCCTCTAACCACTAGGCTACCTGCCTCCCCCTCTAACCACTAGGCTACCTGCCTCCCCCTCTAACCACTAGGCTACCTGCCTCCCCCTCTAACCACTAGGCTACCTGCCTCTAACCACTAGGCTACCTGTCTCCCCCCTCTAACCACTAGGCTACCTGCCCTCCCCCTCTAACCACTAGGCTACCTGTCTCCCCCCTCTAACCACTAGGCTACCTGCCCTCCCCCTCTAACCACTAGGCTACCTGCCTCCCCCCTCTAACCACTAGGCTACCTGCCTCTAACCACTAGGCTACCTGTCTCCCCCCTCTAACCACTAGGCTACCTGCCTCCCCCTCTAACCACTAGGCTACCTGCCTCTAACCACTAGGCTACCTGTCTCCCCCCTCTAACCACTAGGCTACCTGCCTCCCCCCCTCTAACCACTAGGATACCTGCCTCCCCCCTCTAACCACTAGGCTACCTGCCTCCCCCTCTAACCACTAGGCTACCTGCCTCCCCCTCTAACCACTAGGCTACCTGCCTCCCCCTCTAACCACTAGGCTACCTGCCTCCCCCTCTAACCACTAGGCTACCTGCCTCCCCCCTCTAACCACTAGGCTACCTGCCTCCCCCCTCTAACCACTAGGCTACCTGCCTCCCCCTCTAACCACTAGGCTACCTGCCTCCCCCTCTAACCACTAGGCTACCTGCCTCCCCCTCTAACCACTAGGCTACCTGCCTCCCCCCTCTAACCACTAGGCTACCTGCCCCCCCCTCTAACCACTAGGCTACCTGTCTCCCCCCTCTAACCACTAGGCTACCTGTCTCCCCCCTCTAACCACTAGGCTACCTGCCCCCCCCCCCTCTAACCACTAGGCTACCTGCCTCCCCCCTCTAACCACTAGGCTACCTGCCCCCCCCTCTAACCACTAGGCTACCTGTCTCCCCCCTCTAACCACTAGGCTACCTGTCTCCCCCCTCTAACCACTAGGCTACCTGCCCCCCCCCCTCTAACCACTAGGCTAACTGTCTCCCCCCCTCTAACCACTAGGCTACCTGCCTCCCCCCTCTAACCACTAGGCTACCTGCCCCCCCCCCCCTCTAACCACTAGGCTACCTGTCTCCCCCCCTCTAACCACTAGGCTACCTGCCTCCCCCTCTAACCACTAGGCTACCTGCCTCCCCCCTCTAACCACTAGGCTACCTGCCTCCCCCCTCTAACCACTAGGCTACCTGCCTCCCCCTCTAACCACTAGGCTACCTGCCCCCCCCCCTCTAACCACTAGGCTACCTGCCTCCTCCCTCTAACCACTAGGCTACCTGCCTCCCCCCTCTAACCACTAGGCTACCTGCCTCCCCCCTCTAACCACTAGGCTACCTGCCTCCCCCCTCTAACCACTAGGCTACCTGCCTCCCCCTCTAACCACTAGGCTACCTGCCTCCCCCTCTAACCACTAGGCTACCTGCCTCCCCCCTCTAACCACTAGGCTACCTGCCTCCCCCTCTAACCACTAGGCTACCTGCCTCCCCCTCTAACCACTAGGCTACCTGCCTCCCCCCTCTAACCACTAGGCTACCTGCCCCCCCCCTCTAACCACTAGGCTACCTGCCTCCCCCCCTCTAACCACTAGGCTACCTGCCTCCTCCCTCTAACCACTAGGCTACCTGCCTCCCCCCTCTAACCACTAGGCTACCTGCCTCCCCCCTCTAACCACTAGGCTACCTGCCTCCCCCCTCTAACCACTAGGCTACCTGCCTCCCCCTCTAACCACTAGGCTACCTGTCTCCCCCCTCTAACCACTAGGCTACCTGCCCTCCCCCTCTAACCACTAGGCTACCTGCCCCCCCCCCCTCTAACCACTAGGCTACCTGCCTCCCCCTCTAACCACTAGGCTACCTGCCTCCCCCTCTAACCACTAGGCTACCTGCCTCCCCCTCTAACCACTAGGCTACCTGCCTCTAACCACTAGGCTACCTGTCTCCCCCCTCTAACCACTAGGCTACCTGCCCTCCCCCTCTAACCACTAGGCTACCTGTCTCCCCCCTCTAACCACTAGGCTACCTGCCCTCCCCCTCTAACCACTAGGCTACCTGCCTCCCCCCTCTAACCACTAGGCTACCTGCCTCTAACCACTAGGCTACCTGTCTCCCCCCTCTAACCACTAGGCTACCTGCCTCCCCCTCTAACCACTAGGCTACCTGCCTCTAACCACTAGGCTACCTGTCTCCCCCCTCTAACCACTAGGCTACCTGCCTCCCCCCCTCTAACCACTAGGATACCTGCCTCCCCCCTCTAACCACTAGGCTACCTGCCTCCCCCTCTAACCACTAGGCTACCTGCCTCCCCCTCTAACCACTAGGCTACCTGCCTCCCCCTCTAACCACTAGGCTACCTGCCTCCCCCTCTAACCACTAGGCTACCTGCCTCCCCCCTCTAACCACTAGGCTACCTGCCTCCCCCCTCTAACCACTAGGCTACCTGCCTCCCCCTCTAACCACTAGGCTACCTGCCTCCCCCTCTAACCACTAGGCTACCTGCCTCCCCCTCTAACCACTAGGCTACCTGCCTCCCCCCTCTAACCACTAGGCTACCTGCCCCCCCCTCTAACCACTAGGCTACCTGTCTCCCCCCTCTAACCACTAGGCTACCTGTCTCCCCCCTCTAACCACTAGGCTACCTGCCCCCCCCCCCTCTAACCACTAGGCTACCTGCCTCCCCCCTCTAACCACTAGGCTACCTGCCCCCCCCTCTAACCACTAGGCTACCTGTCTCCCCCCTCTAACCACTAGGCTACCTGTCTCCCCCCTCTAACCACTAGGCTACCTGCCCCCCCCCCTCTAACCACTAGGCTACCTGTCTCCCCCCCTCTAACCACTAGGCTACCTGCCTCCCCCCTCTAACCACTAGGCTACCTGCCCCCCCCCCCCTCTAACCACTAGGCTACCTGTCTCCCCCCCTCTAACCACTAGGCTACCTGCCTCAACATTCCATTGCTCTGCTGTGTGTATGTGACTGGCTTGTACCAGCTACTGTTCTGCTGTGTGTGTGTGACTGGCTTGTACCAGCTACTGTTCTGCTGTGTGTGTGTGACTGGCTTGTACCAGCTACTGTTCTGCTGTGTGTGTGTGACTGGCTTGTACTAGCTACTGCTCTGCTGTGTGTGTGTGACTGGCTTGTACCAGCTACTGCTCTGCTGTGTGTGTGTGACTGGCTTGTACCAGCTACTGCTCTGCTGTGTGTGTGTGTGACTGGCTTGTACCAGCTACTGCTCTGCTGTGTGTATGTGACTGGCTTGTACTAGCTACTGCTCTGCTGTGTGTGTGTGACTGGCTTGTACCAGCTACTGTTCTGCTGTGTGTATGTGACTGGCTTGTACTAGCTACTGCTCTGCTGTGTGTGTGTGACTGGCTTGTACCAGCTACTGCTCTGCTGTGTATGTGACTGGCTTGTACTAGCTACTGCTCTGCTGTGTATGTGTGACTGGCTTGTACCAGCTACTGCTCTGCTGTGTGTGTGTATGTGACTGGCTTGTACTAGCTACTGCTCTGCTGTGTGTGTGTGACTGGCTTGTACCAGCTACTGTTCTGCTGTGTGTGTGTATGTGACTGGCTTGTACCAGCTACTGCTCTGCTGTGTGTATGTGACTGGCTTGTACTAGCTACTGTTCTGCTGTGTGTATGTGACTGGCTTGTACCAGCTACTGCTCTGCTGTGTGTGTGTGACTGGCTTGTACTAGCTACTGCTCTGCTGTGTGTATGTGACTGGCTTGTACTAGCTACTGTTCTGCTGTGTGTGTGTGACTGGCTTGTACTAGCTACTGTTCTGCTGTGTGTATGTGACTGGCTTGTACTAGCTACTGTTCTGCTGTGTGTATGTGACTGGCTTGTACCAGCTACTGTTCTGCTGTGTGTATGTGACTGGCTTGTACTAGCTTCTGTTCTGCTGTGTGTGTGTATGTGACTGGCTTGTACTAGCTACTGTTCTGCTGTGTGTATGTGACTGGCTTGTACTAGCTACTGCTCTGTTCTGCTGTGTGTATTTGACAGAACAGTATGGCGAGCCACTAAGCCAGGTCACTGGAACAGAGAGGGAAACTGAGTCAGCACAGACAGACAGGTCCATAAGATAATGGCCCCAGTCAATAACAAAGACTTAGGCTAGAACTTAATTAAAGAATCAACTGCTGATCCAAAATGGTGTTTTCAATGTATTGATAGGGCGGAGGGCAGGGGGAGGGCTTGGGGAGGGCAGGGGGAGGGGAGGGGGAGGGGAGGGGGAGGGCGGAGGGCAGGGGGGAGGGCAGGGGGAGGGCAGGGCGGAGGGCGGAGGGCAGGGGGAGGGCAGGGGGAGAGGAGCTCACTGCTGATCAATAGACACTACATTTGCATCCATTTTCATCATCTACCAAGAACTTCCTTTTCTCTCTCATCTACGCACAGCACTTTAGAAATGTCGTCTGCGGGCGGCTTCCTGCCCTGCTGCAAGGTGAAGATCTACTTCCTGCCCTGCTGCAAGGTGAAGATCTACTTCCTGCCCTGCTGCAAGGTGAAGATCTACTTCCTGCCCTGCTGCAAGGTGAAGACCGGCTTCCTGCCCTGCTGCAAGGTGAAGATCTACTTCCTGCCCCGCTGCAAGGTGAAGATCTACTTCCTGCCCCTGCTGCAAGGTGAAGATCTACTTCCTGCCCTGCTGCAAGGTGAAGATCTACTTCCTGCCCCTGCTGCAAGGTGAAGATCTACTTCCTGCCCTGCTGCAAGGTGAAGACCGGCTTCCTGCCCTGCTGCAAGGTGAAGATCTACTTCCTGCCCTGCTGCTAGGTGAAGACCGGCTTCCTGCCCTGCTGCTAGGTGAAGATCTTCTTCCTGCCCTGCTGCAAGGTGAAGACCGGCTTCCTGCCCTGCTGCAAGGTGAAGATCTACTTTCTGCCCTGCTGCAAGGTGAAGATCTACTTCCTGCCCTGCTGCAAGGTGAAGATCTACTTCCTGCACTGCTGCAAGGTGAAGATCTACTTCCTGCCCTGCTGCAAGGTGAAGATCTACTTCCTGCCCTGCTGCTAAGTGAAGTTCAGCTTCCTGCCCTGCTGCAAGGTGAAGACCCGGCTTCCTGCCCTGCTGCAAGGTGAAGATCTACTTTCTGCCCTGCTGCAAGGTGAAGATCTACTTTCTGCCCTGCTGCAAGGTTAAGACCCGGCTTCCTGCCCTGCTGCAAGGTGGAGACCCGGCTTCCTGCCCTGCTGCAAGGTGAATATCTACTTTCTGCCCTGCTGCAAGGTTAAGACCCGGCTTCCTGCCCTGCTGCAAGGTGAAGATCTACTTCCTGCCCTGCTGCAAGGTGAAGATCTACTTCCTGCCCTGCTGCTAAGTGAAGTTCAGCTTCCTGCCCTGCTGCAAGGTGAAGATCTACTTCCTGCCCTGCTGCTAGGTGAAGATCTACTTCCTGCCCTGCTGTTAGGTGAAGATCTACTTCCTGCCCTGCTGCTAAGTGAAGTTCAGCTTCCTGCCCTGCTGCAAGGTGAAGATCTACTTCCTGCCCTGCTGCTAGGTGAAGACCCGACTTCCTGCCCTGCTGCAAGGTGAAGACCGGCTTCCTGCCCTGCTGCTAGGTGAAGACCAGCTTCCTCCCCTCGTGCAAGGTGAAGATCGACTTCCTGCCCTGCTGCTAGGTGAAGATCTACTTTCTGCCCTGCTGCAAGGTGAAGATCTACTTCCTGCCCTGCTGCTAGGTGAAGATCTACTTCCTGCCCTGCTGTTAGGTGAAGATCTACTTCCTGCCCTGCTGCAAGGTGAAGATCTACTTCCTGCCCTGCTGCAAGGTGAAGATCTACTTCCTGCCCTGCTGCTAGGTGAAGATCTACTTCCTGCCCTGCTGCTAGGTGAAGATCTACTTCCTGCCCTGCTGCAAGGTGAAGATCTACTTCCTGCCCTGCTGCAAGGTGAAGATCTACTTCCTGCCCTGCTGCTAGGTGAAGATCTACTTCCTGCCCTGCTGCTAAGTGAAGATCTACTTCCTGCCCTGCTGCAAAGTGAAGATCTACTTCCTGCCCTGCTGCTAGGTGAAGATCTACTTCCTGCCCTGCTGCAAAGTGAAGATCTACTTCCTGCCCTGCTGCTAGGTGAAGATCTACTTCCTGCCCTGCTGCAAGGTGAAGACCGGCTTCCTGCCCTAATGCTAGGTGAAGACCGGCTTCCTGCCCTGCTGCTAGGTGAAGACCTACTTCCTGCCCTGCTGCTAGGTGAAGATCTACTTCCTGCCCTGCTGCAAAGTGAAGATCTACTTCCTGCCCTGCTGCTAGGTGAAGATCTACTTCCTGCCCTGCTGCAAGGTGAAGACCAGCTTCCTCCCCTCGTGCAAGGTGAAGATCTACTTCCTGCCCTGCTGCTAGGTGAAGACCAGCTTCCTCCCCTCGTGCTAGGTGAAGATCTACTTCCTGCCCTGCTGCTAGGTGAAGACCAGCTTCCTCCCCTCGTGCAAGGTGAAGATCTACTTCCTGCCCTGCTGCAAGGTGAAGACCGGCTTCCTGCCCTGCTGCAAGGTGAAGATCTTCTTCCTGCCCTGCTGCAAGGTGAAGATCTACTTCCTGCCCTGCTGCAAGGTGACCTGAAGGCTTTATGAAAAGCCTCATCTTCCTCCGCTGGCGGTGTATTTCAGGGAAATCAAAGACACTGTTAAAGGCAACAACCAGATTCTGGCATCAAGTGTATTAAAATCAATATTCTTTCAGAGAGGCCAGAAAACACAGTCTTTCAATTACACCGTGCTAATCCTGAACAAAGACATCCAGAGAGTTCCTCGCTTAAGCAATCTGGTTAAACACTGTCATGTTATTGGAGAGGATTTGTTAAATATCCATATGGAATTGTATCTTTCTTTTTGAGTTCCCGTGTGTATTGTTTCGTCGGAGTACACTTTGAAAGGAAGTAGCCTGTCGTGACTTTAGACCAACAAAATAACCTCAAAATGTGTAAAGCGGCGACCGGAGGAGACCAAGGGGTTGTGTCCTATCTGGAGGAAACCACAGGGCTGCTTCAGATGCTGCTCCTCGCCGGACGCTAACACAATCATTACCAAAGGGAAGCTGTATTGATGGATTCCATTAAAGACAACCGCCATTCTCCAAGGCATAGCAGCACAAACATCCAGCATACACAGAGTGATTCCCCAGGTAGCCTGCCCAGGAACCCACTTTTAAAGAGACATCAATCTGACATGTCAGCTCCCAGCTAATGAAGCTACGCAAGATCAATATTCAGGATTCTACAACACACAAACGAACCGCTAATGCTTGGTTTCGACGCCGGGCAGTTTCTCCTTGGAAACTGTAAAAATGGGTCAAGTCTGAATACAACACAGTTGGTTGTGTTATTCTATGCAGGAGGTTTATGGAGAGATTCAGTGAGATTTATAGTGTTATTCTATACAGGAGGTATATGGAGAGATTCAGTGAGATTTATAGTGTTATTCTATACAGGAGGTATATGGAGAGATTCAGTGAGATTTATAGTGTTATTCTATACAGGAGGTTTATGGAGAGATTCAGTGAGATTTATAGTGTTATTCTATACAGGAGGTTTATGGAGAGATTCAGTGAGATTTATAGTGTTATTCTATACAGGAGGTTTAATGAGAGATTCAGTGAGATTTATAGTGTTATTCTATACAGGAGGTTTAATGAGAGATTCATGAGATTTATAGTGTTATTCTATACAGGAGGTTTAATGAGAGATTCATGAGATTTATAGTGTTATTCTATACAGGAGGTTTAATGAGAGATTCAGTGAGATCTGTTGTGTTATTCTATACAGGAGGTTTAATGAGAGATTCAGTGAGATTTATAGTGTTATTCTATACAGGAGGTTTAATGAGAGATTCATGAGATTTATAGTGTTATTCTATACAGGAGGTTTAATGAGAGATTCATGAGATTTATAGTGTTATTCTATACAGGAGGTTTAATGAGAGATTCAGTGAGATCTGTTGTGTTATTCTATACAGGAGGTTTAATGAGAGATTCAGTGAGATTTATAGTGTTATTCTATACAGGAGGTTTAATGAGAGATTCAGTGAGATCTGTTATGTTATTCTACACAGGAGGTTTAATGATGTCACGCCCTGACCTGAGTTTTCTTTATATTTTTGGTTAGGTCAGGGTGTGACGGGGGTGGTTTGTGTGTTTTTGTCTCGTCTAGGGTGTTTGTACTGTTTAGGTTTTTTTGTAGATTTATGGGGTTGTGTTCATTGTAGGTGTTTATGTAAGTCTATGGTTGCCTAGATTGGTTCTCAATTAGAGGCAGGTGTTTATCGTTGTCTCTGATTGGGAACCATATTTAGGCAGCCATGATCTTTGGGTATTTTGTGGGTGATTGTTTACTGTGTCAGTGTTTGTGCCACACGGGACTGTTTCGGTTTGTTCACGTTTATTGTTTTTGTATTTGTGTTCATGTTCAGTTTTCCCTATTAAAACATGGACACCTACCATGCTGCGTATTGGTCCGATCCTTGCTACACCTCTTCAGAGGAAGAAGAGGACGACAGCTGTGACAAATGAGAGATTCAGTGAGATGTATAGTGTTATTCTATACAGGAGGTTTAATGAGAGATTCAGTGAGATTTATGGTGTTATTCTATACAGGAGGTTTAATGAGAGATTCATGAGATTTATAGTGTTATTCTATACAGGAGGTTTAATGAGAGATTCAGTGAGATTTATAGTGTTATTCTATACAGGAGGTTTAATGAGAGATTCAGTGAGATTTATAGTGTTATTCTATACAGGAGGTTTAATGAGAGATTCAGT